>NC_084511.1:29773853-29951353 GCF_024500385.1 Phyllopteryx taeniolatus | reverse complement strand
TTTGAACATGAATGAATAGATACTCGGCTGCGCTGTGCACAAATCGGTGGGGACTCGAAATTGGGGTTCTTGTTGGGCCTAAAAAAGCAATAATCGAATCAGAACAAATCGTAGAATATTATACTACTTACTATATTCTGACATCAGCTGCAACTGCTGCCACGCCGCATTTAGTTAAATATTTTTAACATATAATTAAAATATTTCAGAATTTTCACAATTTTTATGACCTGTTTAATCGATAAGAACTTAACTCAATTCGATTGAATTAAATTCAGTATTTAGCCATTGTCGCTTGGATAGAATTAGAAATGAGCTCATCAGAGGGACAGCCGAGGTTCGATGTTTTGGAGACAAAGTTCGAGAGAGCAGACTTGGATGGTTTGGACACGTCCAGAGGAGAAAGAGTGAGTATATTGGTAGAAGGATGATGAGGATGGAGCTGCCAGGCGAGAGAGCGAGAGGAAGAGCAAAGAGAAGGTTGATGGATGTCGTGAGGGAAGAGAGGATGCAGGAGATAGGATGACGCGCTGTGGCGACCCCTCGGGACAAGCCCAAAGGAAAAGAAGAAGAAGAAGAAGAAGAAGCCATGGTCGCTAGCTGACGTGCACTGCTTCCACTAACAACAAGGCTGCGAACAGAGAGGGGCTGTTTTTACAAAAGCCCAGTCAGTGTTGCCAACTTGGCAATTTGGTCACTATATTTAGAGACCAAATGCTTTGGTGCCGATTTTTCAAAAAAGCGACTTCTAAGCTGCAAGTATTTTCTCGAGGTAGCCTTGAGAAGGGGAAGGAAGAGGAAAGGAATATTTATTGTCTCAAATCAACGTTTTTTTTTTTTTTGAAACTTTTTCTCAACCCAAGGAGCTGAGTCACGAGCAAACTTGGAGATCTAATTATTGACAAGTCAAACTGTACGTAAGAGGGCTAGAAATTCAGTGTGCATGAAGGGATGATGCGTCACACATATCAGTGCATTTGATTGGGCAAAACTAGGGAGGAAATAAGATGATTATGATTTAGTTTTTACTTGGCACGCCGGTCGGTCCCCATATGTAGGTATGCCCTTTTGAAAATGATCCATACAACACACTCACTCTTTTTTGTCGTCCTTCCTACCGGAACAGGAATTTAAAAGTTTGCTTTTCGTCCTTTATGCTTTCTCTCCCGCCATTCTAATACAGTAAAAAGTAAAAAATGTTTGCCTAGCTTTTATAGAAAGCGAATGGGAGAGATTTGAAAAGCTCGGCTGCGCTTTCAAGACGACGTGAGCCTGGCGCACCTCTCTGCTTGTCCATTTTGTTTCATAGTCAAGTGCAAGCAGAACTGCTTGAAATGGATTTGAAACCCTTTGCTGTATGGGGCAGAACAAAGAGAGAGTAGCTTCCTGTTGGCCTTGGAATGAGGCTTTCAAGTAAGTCATGCTTTTGCTTTCACTGCTCGGCTCGTTTCGCTGCTCATTTGTGCTCCACAGTGTTCATGCAAAGGTTGTGAATGGAGATGGAGTTAAAACAGGGGAAAAAATGTTAATACTCATATGTAGGTTTTTTTTCCTGAAGATGGATGGAGAGATCGATAGAGCGTTGTTATTATCGAGAATATCCTATATCTGTTGCTACCACGTCCATCCGTCGGATTTAGCGTCTTTACTTAGATGGCAGATTTATTTCTTACACTGCCACATCACAGCGTACTTCACCCGCCCGGCACAACAAATACTAACGTGTGGACCACATTATTCGGCCTTTAATTTCGTAGGGGAATTATGTCAACCCACCACCACAGTACTTTCATTCCAATATGATATATAATGTTGATTATTTCAAATGTATATATAATACGGTGAATTGTCGCTGCTCAATGAGAATCATGACGTATTGATATCCGCAAACGTTCTGGAGTGTGGCTGAGTGTTGGGCGGCGGGGAAACGACTCTGCTCTGTCAGGCATGTTGATATTTGATAGTTTTTATTAGGCTTTACACGATCAGGATTTTGGGGCCAATCACCGATCAAGTTTAAAAAAAAAAATAAATATTATTCTCTCTAGCAAGTGAAAACATCAATGACCTCTAGGGGGCATTCAAGGATTGGCCTGTGACCTAAGTTTAGGTCAGATCAACATTACGACATGACAGAAATAATGTGTGCTAACTTGCTGTCATAAAATGACTTTGTTGCAATTAAATTACTTGAATAAATACTGTTAATGACATGCTTACTCTAACTTCCTCAATGTCCCAGCTATATGGACGGACGGGTGTTGTCCAGAGTTTGCGTACGTTTTGGATTTTCCTTTTTTTCACGCTGCATTGCTTGAACGCGGCATGCTCCTCCTCGTGTACATTCTTCAGGTGTCCGATCAAGTTTGTGTTGGAGTGCGCACAGTGTTTTCGCAAATTAGAAGTGAGCTGAAATATCCACGTTTGGGCAGACAAATACAACCCAAAAAACTTTATTGGCCGTCAAGATAGTTACAGTACTGCGCCACAAGACGCGTGACAAGGCTAAAAATAAACTAGCTTTTGGATTCATAAATGTCTTTTGCGGAGCCGATCGATGACGTCATTGATCGGATCGGCGAATTATAACATGAAACCCGATCAGCATAAAATGCTAATTATCGGCCGATACCGATAACACCGATCAGATCGGCGTAAAGTCTAGTTTTTATTCTAGTCTAGTTCTTCTTACATTTTCAGTATGTGGCTCATGGAGCACTCGCTATTTTATAACCGTGTGCTTCTCTTTTGCTCATCAGGCCTCTAAACACGCAAATAAACAAGGCTGCCTGTCCTCCATTTCCCCCCATAATGAGCTACAAAACATTCATTTGAGCAGGAGTGGCTTTCCAATTTTCATTCTGGGTCTAGCGCCACACTTGGACAATATTATCCATCTAGCTCTAGTTTATGCTCTATTTTCTTTTTTAGTAGCCTAGCCCCCCAGTGTCTTCTTTTTTCTCTCTTCCCTTACTTGCTCCCCATTTCCCCTGGCACTACTGGCAGCCCTGTCTCCATCCAGCATGTGCAAAATTTGACCCCACTTTCTCCTAGAAGACTTTTCAGTCCTTATTCAACAGTTTTCTTTTCTTTCAGCACTTAAGCTTATGAGTCAGCTTATTATTAGGCTACTTCATCAGATATTAAGACACGGATGCGGCGTGGACTTTGTGTTTTGTGGTCTCTGCAAATGTGCTGCAAACTCGAAAAAATGTTGGGCTGCACACTACAACAACAACTATTTTGCTCAAAGTCCTTTTAATCGAAAGATTTCTTAAAATAATGAAAAGGAAAAATGTTGTTTGGCCTGCCCTCATGCATACAGCTTCACTCAAAATGGTTGAATCGCCAATTGAAAGAGTAGTTGTGTTGCGCTATTTAAAATTGGAGTTTTCTTGGTTACGCCCTCTCATTAAATATATTTTGCTTCAAAATTGGAATGATGTGGATAGAATTGCACGGCAATATATGATTTGGCGATGTCGTTTTGACAAGAACGCATAGAAACTACCAAAGCCCATCGAGGAGTTGGCAAGCAAGAAAATGCGTTTGCCTCTTCACCCCACCTGTACCTGCAACACCGGGAGCTTTCCCACGATATCGCAATAATTAACGTACCGCAAGATTAATACGGTGATAAAAGCGACCCGTGAGATTTTGATATTGTTGCATCCCTGTTTAATATGTATTGTATATATTCATGATATTGCACATTAGTCGGTTTGAACAGAGTACAGTTGTGAATATAGATTATGCATCGTTGCACTAAATCCAGCATTGTTTTCCTGATTGTCACTGATATGCTGTGTGACTTTTCCTATCAGTGTATTATTACAATTACTGGTTGAAAGTAGAAAATGATGATTTCACAAAAATTGTGTGTGAACTGTATGACTGCGTTGATGTTGTTGGGGAGTAAAGTGTAAAAAAAAAAAAAAAAAAGCGAATAACAAGGGCATCTCTTCCCCCAGGCAGTTTGGCCTCGAACACTCACCCGCCTGCTGGTGCTGAAACAGAGAACCTTCTGCCCCCCTTTGTAACACAGACACGCACACAAGTATGATGCCAAAGGCACGCACAAAGGAACTTGCACGCTTTCATCACACACACACAAAGTTTGCGTAAATCATCCTCGCTATATCTCTTGTACTTTTTATCACTGCATCCCATCTTCTTTTATCCATCTCTGCAATCTGTCTCTGCCTCCTCCCGACATTTTCTATTGTTTATTTATTGTTTTTCTATTATTATTTATTTTTGATTTTTTATTATTTTATTTATATTTTATTCATTGATTTTATTTTTTTCAGTTTAATATTATTTTATTTTTATTTTTATAATTTATTTATTTATTTTTTGGGTCTTGTTGGTGGGGTGTATGGGGGTGGTGTGGTGGGGGTGTGTTTGTTGTTGGGATTTTTTGTGAGGGTTGGGGAGTGGGGGGGTGTTTGTGTGTGGAAATGTGAGGGGAGAAAGGTGTATTGATAAAATGGGTAATTAGAAGAATATAAAATGTATGAAGGTGAGGGTGAAGAGGGAAGAGATATGAATGTTGAGGGAGGGGGTATGGGGGTGGTTGGTGATGGAAAAGAGAGGAGAGGGATTGGAGAGTGAGGAGGGTGGAGATATATATATAAATTATTAATATATAAAGAGGGGTGGGAAGAGGGTGAGAAGGGGGGGGATAGGGGGTTGGGGTGGAGGGGGGGGGGGGTTGGATGTTGTTTTTAGGTGAGGGTGGGGGTTGTTGGGGTTTATGTATGGGGTGGGGGGGGGGTGGGTTTGGGGGGTTAGGGGTGGAGGGGGGGTGGGGTGGGGGGAGGGGGTGGGGAGGGGGAGGGGGAAGGGGGGGAGGGGGGGGGGGGGGGGGAGGGGAGGGGGGGGGGGGAAGAAAGGGGAGGGGTAGTGAGTGGAGTATTGAGGGGGAGAGGTAGGGAAGGGATATGGGAGTGTATGAGAGGAGAGAATATTATTGGGGAGAAAAGGTTTAGAAATATGATATATAAAGGGGGGGAATGATGTAAATGAGGTTTTAGTGAAGGATAGGGATATGGGAGGGGTTGAATGGGGTAGAGGTGTGAGGGTTGGGGTTATATAGGTTGAAATGGGGGTTGGTGTTTGATTGAAGGAGAGTTTATGTGTATAACCATACAGCGTGCGCTGACCCGCATGGACATTGCCCCTTTTTCTCTTGCTGTCAGTCATACACTCCTTTTGGTGCCTTCTCTGAATGGAATTGTGGCAACCTTGAAGTTATGGCGTAATCTGGAGAAAAGGGCATCATACTCTGAAAACACTCGTTGGTAACGTAGATGATCTGAAAAGATACAAAGGTGGAGTGCCAACTTCTAATGGTCATGCATAATAAATTGTAAAGCTTCATAGATATTCACCCGCATAAAGCAGAACCTTTGTTAGAAACAATCTGTTCCGGGATGTTAGTCGACCTCCAAGTGTTACCAGATTTCAACATTATATAATGGAAATGGAAATAATCCATTTAATGGTCAAACTGCCGCCGTCACAATTCCTTTAACCGTACATTAATTGTATATAATAAAAAAAAGTTAACCACTGCCAATTGAAAAGCAATAAAACAAAATTGCTGCTGTTTACCGAGGTCGAGTGCGATATCCCACCTGTTGGTGTGATATCAAGCATAAAGGCGAAGTTCTGTCCAACTTCACAGGCATATTTTTCCTGCCAATTTGAAGTGTGCAACTTCAGTCGCTTTCGACTTCAGGGGATTCATTGCATTATTAAAAGTGGACAAATACAATTCTTAGATCCACACCTTTATCCTGATCTAATCAGATAACGATCAAAATATAATACCCTGCTATTTGCAGGGGATAGTGACTGAAATTCCGTCATTGTCACAAATTGATGCAACCGGCAAAAAGGTTCACTGTACTCGGGCTGGGCGATATGGCCAAAAAAAACAACAAAAAAAAAAATAATCACTTTTTTTTTTTCATATCGCTCAATCTTCATTATTATATTTTATTGTTTTTAAACCACCAGTTTTAAAGCATCTGAATGTATGGAAAACTCAAGACAATTGTGGAGTAGTTCAACATTTTATTAGTATATGAAGTAAATTAAAAGAAAGATGAACATGGAAAAATATTAAAACCATTTATACTCAACAGTGCAAAAAAATGTAGAAAAATATAAAACCGTGAACTAGTTGTCTTGAGTGTTTTTGCAAGTATGCAAGAACCAAAATAAACAAATTGCCCCCTAGGAGATGATGAAGATTCTAAAATGTAAACGTTGTAATTTTCAAGTATGATACCTGATCTGGTGTTAACGTTATCGCTACTTGCAATTTTGCATCATCAAAAGATGACACGATTGGTTGCGGCTTTGGTCTGATGACTGCACCGGTGGCGGCGGCTGAACTGGGAATGTTTAACGTGGACTGTGCAGCCTGATCGCATTTTCACGCTTTCCACATAATCACTTGGGTGCTTCATTAAATAAGTTTGTCGCATTGCCCGTTTTTGAGGGCGCCGACATACTTTTCGCATCGGCTTCATTTGTGCCATTGTGTCGCTTTGAAAATACTGCCACGATAATAATGTTAATTGTGGTCAGCCGGTGAATCTACAGTTGGTCAACGGGTATTCAATCTTCAATTACGGTTGTAAATGTATTTATTTGCCTACCCCCATGCTAACTCGTGCTTTTTCTTTCAAGGAAAGCTGTAACTCCTTCGTTATTGAACTTGACAGAAGAGAAACATTGATGTACAATGTCTTTTGTTGTTGTTTTCCCCCTCATTCTTCAGCCTCCCTGCCACCTCCACTCTGTCTGATCTTGTGGAGGAAGTGCGCTTTTATGCATGTGTGCGTGTGTGCATCAGGGTTTAATTGCCGCGTGCATAGAAACGAGTGTAATTAGCCAGTGCGCCTTCCCTGCTGACCGGCTAACAACCAGCAACCCCTCGATGCCTGCTCTTTTCTTCTTTGTCTCCCTCCCCACCAGCCTCTCTCTTGGCACGTGCGGTTGCCACGACAAGCCTCGCTCCACCATTGTTCCCCGCTGTTCACCAAGAACAAAGGCGGGGAGGCTATTAGCTCACTTTGAGTGCCGTAGTGGAAATGAGAGGGATATGGAAAGAAAAGAATGCCGTGAGGGTGGCCTGATGACTCAGAGAGAGAGAGAGAGAGAGAATAATTGCACGTGAGGGATGGGAAGTGACAAATATATGGAGGAAGGAAACAAGAGCGGGGAAGATTTAAGGAGAGTGAGCGAAAAATAGGGTTGGATGGGTGAACCCGACAGAGGTAGAGGAGGTGCAAAAAAAAAAACCGACGTTTTAAGTCTTGAGTTGTGAAGACAGAAGATGTTTTCTTGTGCTTTCTACTCAATAACATCTATGGTGCCCTTCCTCTGACTGCATGCGAGCTTGCACTGTGTGTAATGCTGGCCTTCTCAATGTTGCCCGCTTGCAACGCAAAACAGTGAATTTGGCTTCCTGAGTAAAATGGAGCAAATGACACTTTTATAGCTCTCTGCCGCTATCCTTTGCTCCCGCCATTACTCACTGTGTGTGTCGAGAGAGAAGGAGACGAGTGCAGCGCGAGAGCGAGTGATTGGGAAGATGTCCTTAGTGAGAGACATGGTGCTGGTGTGGTGGTAAAACCTGTTGATGAGAAAATGCAGCTGCAGCATTTTAAGTAGAAGGGCCACCTCTGTCTCGCTTTGACCTTTTCAAAAAGATGAAGTTCGGGGATGAATGCCGTAATCATCCCTCGGCATATTCGTCAAGATTCCCATCTGCTCGTGCACTTGATGGGTATGTTTAGATACAGGATTTCCACATGCTCCTCGTGTTTACACGTTCTTGATTTCAAAGGAAATACAACAAAGGAAGTGCCGGCGTTGTCTTTACCTGTTAGCTAACATTTTAGCCTGCCGTTAAGGCTGGGTAATATGGCCTTATAATAATCTTTTTTTCCCCGCCCAAAAATGTGTCACTTCAGACACTTCTGTTCAATTGCCATGTTTTAGCGATATGAAAAGAAATGAGACCAATATTAATCATTCCAAAACGTTTTGCACTAGTAACGTGACCTAGGAATTGTAAACTCCATCCTTCCGTTTTCTTCCACCGCTCATGGAGTGTGCTCATGGGGGTGGAGCAGCTTTAGCAGTGAAGCTCGGACTTCCCTTGCCGCAGCCACTTCGTCCAGCTCTTCCTGATGCCCGAGCCGCCTCAACTGGTGCCTCTCGTACTCGGAGGAGCGGCGGCTCGACTCAGTGCCCCTCCTGGATGACCGAGCTTCTCACCCTGTCTCTGAGAGAGAGCCAGACTCAAACTCATTTCGGCCACTTGTTGTTCTTTCAGCCACGACACACTTGGCAGTGAACTGCTCAAGCGAGAGTTGAAGCTTGATGGAGCCAACAGAAGGATATTTGCAAAAAGCAGACCCCCTCAACAAACAACAAATCAGACCCCTCAAAACCTCGGCTGCGCTTTCAAGGTAATGAACGGAATCTGTGACGAAGGGCGGCCTTGGCGGAATCCAGCTCTCGCTGGAAACGAATCAGAATCATCTTTACTTGCCAAGTATGTCCAAAAAACACACAAGGAATTTGTCTCCGGTAGTTGGAGCCGCTCGAGTACGACAAGACAAGACAATTGTGCCAAAAGATGCAGAGTCCTCTAGCACTTACAGCAGTTTGAATGACTAAAGTAGCAATAGTCCGGTGCAAAGGGCGCCGAGACTTCAAGGAACGTATGCGGTTTCAAGTGACGAGTAGCGCGATCATCTGGGACAATGTCGATTGTGCAAATGTTGCAGATACTCCTCAGTCAGTGTGCAAGTGGGGCAGAGGCTACTCTGGCATGAGTGGCCAGTATTGGTCAACAACAGATATGCAAATAGTGCTACAGTGAGTGCACGAGTAATATACAAGTGGCCCAACAAACTCAAGACCAAAAACCTTACTGCTGGCAATGCCAGTCCAGATTAATAGAAGGTACAGTATGAACTCATTCAAGTAACCGTTTTTGTTAAGAAAAAGTATCACATCTTCCTTTTCTGGGAGTATGCATGAACGTTCTGGACAGGTATTGTCTCCGGCAGTTGAACACACGCTCACTTTGTGTAGCTTGAACAGAATGAGGACAAAACGAGATCTGATCTGACCGCAAAGGATATGTAGTTTGTTGGTTCCGCCACCATGCAGCAGGGTCCTGGGACGTAGTGGCCAGTGGAATTTGTATAGAACTGTAACGCTAAACGTAGCGGTCGATGAAAACATACACAAATGGTATAGACTATGCTAAATGTTAGCTGTGCGTTTGCATTCCAATTGACCCACTGTTTTAGGTCTAGTTGAACTGAGCCGCTTCACGTAGACGTACTGTATTTTATTAGTTTATGACACGATTCTGACTTCGGGGGCGGTCAGTGTAGTATCAGGCTAAGGCTTGGAATTGGAGCAGGCAGCGGAGGAAGGTCGACGGAGCGAGTCAAAGACAGTGTTGACTCTGTTCCATGTTGATGGAGGTGTTTAATCATACTCGTCCTCCTTTTCAAGCCTTTTCAAAGGTTTCTAAATGTGACTGTAAATGTCACAACACAAACTCAGCAGGATCTCTTAATATAAAAACATGAACAAAACAAATGACTGCTGGAATAAAGATAAAGACATTTCGCTGCTCTCAAGAGGAATCATTGCATCTCCAAATCCATCCATTTTGAGGAAACGCCCCCAAAAAATGCAAAACACCGTTTGTTGAACCATTCGCATGGCATCTTCAAAGGGACCAATCCATTTTCAGCAATTTAGATTGCTCAACAATTTGTTAAAAATAACAGACGCATGTGTGGACTGACCAGTAGAATACAATTGTGAAAAATACAAAGTTGTCCATATTTGGACATAGCAGCTGTCAGCCCGACGCCAACGATTTTAACATCAGAGGTAGGCCGTTCATTTTCCAAAGTGAGACATTGGAATGGTTGTTGAGGGCATTGCCAACATGCTGAAACTTTCATTTATCCAGTTGGCCCATGAAAAGATGAAAATATTTACAGAAATATGGGGAATGTTGGGCGGCACGGCCTCACCTGCGTGGGGTTTGCATGTTCTCCCCGTGGCCACGTGGGTTTTCTCCCCACCTACCCGCGTAGCCTGCCTCTCGTGCAGAGTCAGCTGAAATGAGCGCCAGCATGCCTGCAAGGATAAGCGGAATGGTAAATGGATGGAGAGGGAATGTTGCCCCTTTTGTACACTTATTAACATGACTTCACTATTTAATCAACATTTTACTCCACATTCACGCACACAAAAAAAAAATCATGTATACAGTGTGTGTCATTTTACTATGTTTTTGAAGTGTGCTGACATTTACAGCGCCAACCGCTAGCTCGTATTCGCCCTTCTAGTGGGGACCCCGGAAATCATTTTCAGGGAAAATCGCACTTTTTCACTCTCGTGCCGCAAAAGAGAATGTTGCTAACATGAAGGATGCGTTCGCTGGCCGGATATGGCGCACAGGCTGTACTTCAGGCTGGTCTGATTCACGCTATTCACGACTGGTTTCTGAGTTTGATTGATTTATTTACCCTTGAAATGGTCCAGGTAAGGCCATTGAGAATGAGAATTTATTTTCGTTTGCAATGTCATCGCGGATGGTGTGCTTCCACAGGAACCTTCTCCCAGCAAAATAATAGGTACTTTGAAGTTCAACTTCAATCCATCTCGTGATGCTAGTCACACTGCAATTTAGTTGACTTTCAAAACAAAATCAACCATTGAGATCAAATATACATGGAATAGTTTGTTCCTTCCATATTAGCCAGAAACAATAAGTCTTTAAAGACTCACCTAATGATTCATTCTCATGAGTAGTATGGTATGTCAAATTTACTAGGATAATGTTCAATAAACCTACTTTAATTGAAAGTGTTAAAACATAGCACACACAAAGCATTACCTTGTGATCACAAGGGACAGTTTTGTGCGGCCGTCTTTTTCCTGTCAAATAAAACACCAGTGAAAGACAAAAAAAGTTGCTAAGTTTTCTGCTATTGGAGCAGGAACAGAAACTAAAGCGGGAGGTAGCAACCTACCAAAAGAAAACCACCGATAGTGCTTCTGACAAACGCATTGGCCATACAGTTTGACAGCCAGAAAATACTATGAGCGCGTGTACGTAACGGTGCTAAACATTGCTTACCTGAATCCACATTTATGTTCCTTCGAGCATGATAATTGGACCGCCTGTAATTTATCGGAATTTAGACTACTGATGGAGCCCGTCTTTAATTAGTTCAATTTCATATGATGCACCATCTGTAACTTCTGCCTTTTAGATTCAAATCTTCACCCCGATGACCTTGGGGTGACTTTAAAAAACTTTTACCATAATTGATGATAGACTTTCATATTTTGAAAGTGACCATGCTCCCGGTCTCATTGTGGGCAATCATTTGAAGCATAGTACAGTCGTATGCTGTATTGCGACATAAAGCGACACGCGTTGTGATGTTGGCGCTTGTTGTGATACGAGTACTGTTCTCATTGTCGCAGTTGTTGTCCGCGAATTATTGGACGTAATGTATCGGCGACTAAGAGGGAGCTTCACTTTGTGCCGTGACCGTCATTCCTCGCTACCAGTTCTGCGGTCCCGCCGTATGAATATTTTAAGACCTAGAGGCAGTCGAAGTAGCCGAAGCTAGCGAGTCAAAGCCCTATTCTCAGCCACAACCAGCTTGTTTTGGTACTCTCAAATCTGCGCAGAGGTGTAAAGACGGCAGCAGACGGGCAAGTCGAAAGTAGGCATGGGCCAGTTACTGTTTTTTAAGGTTTAGTGCAGTTTTAAAAAGTCACAGATGCAAAAATCACTAAAACTTGCAGCAGTATGACCTGTTTTTATTTATTTTTTTTTTATTTGTCAGTGCAGACAAAGTGACACACCCATTTGGCGGCAGTAATGCGCTACCGTAGTTTTCAAATCGCTGTAATGTGACGGGTAGAACGGTGTTTTGGGTGGCGATTCGGGGGGTCGCTTTCATGGTCTCTATTCCTTTTTCTCACCGCCGTTACAACTGGATCCCGTAGAGAAGAGCTTGACAAAAAAAAAAAAGGTGCAGTATACTGTACCAAAACTAGCACGTTCCAGAGAACACGACGATGTCGTCGAACGTATCGCATATACTACAGGACGTGCAATCGTGCTCCGGGCAATGGAACTGTCTGACACCTCCATGCACTCCCATTGAGTTTAACTTTGTGGCAAAAAGCGATGGTGGTGGTTCGACAGCTTGAGTGAAACATCCGGCAAGGTCGCCTCAAGGGCATCATTTCTCAGACAGGCGCGTAACGTTTTGGTGTACATGCACAGCTGTATACAGGTCTATCTGTATCCGATGATTCCTGAGGTGACTATTTTCCTCTGGCGGGATCTCGGGAATACTTTTGTCCTGGAGGTCGGAATCATCTTTATTTGCCAAGTGCGTCAGAAACACACGAGGAATTTTGTCCCCGGTCGTTGGAGCCGCTGCAGTACGACCGTTGTGACAAAACGTACTTTTAGGGCATAAAAACACACTACGGAGAGTCACTTAGCAATGAATGGCTGCCAGTAACGTGCTAATGCTGATACAATGACAGTCGAACAAATGATGCCGAGTCCTCAAGCAATTTAGAGCAGTTTGAAATGACTACTAGAGCGATAATCCGGTCCAGCGTGCGTTGTGTCCGAGCAGCAGAAATACGGTCTTCCTCGCTCCCCTCTGGTCTACTTGTCTTTCTCGTCTCCCCACTTCCTCACCTCTCCCTCCCGCTGTTCTCGTCCATCATTTGCTGTCAGATAGCCTTATTATGCCCTTCTTCAGATTTGTGATTAAGATTCTCTTGCTTTGCTCTGCCTCTCTCCTGACCTCCTCGCCAGCGCTCTTCCATGAAGAACTCCTCTTCCCGGTTTCCTTTGACTTTTTTTGATGCTGCGTCTTTGCCGCATTCCGTTCAGCATAATCTGATTCGGTCTATACCCCGCTGTCTCATCCTCCACCTCTTTCATTACTCAGCATTTATTTTTATTTTTTTTGTATTACCTTGTCTTTTTAAAGGTCAGTTTTTTTGTTTTGTTTTCGTTTTAGTTTCCTACCCTAGCTCTCTATAAGTTTCCTTTCTGCCGTCTTTCCCGAACGTTGTGTACCTTCTTTCTGCCTTATACCTGCAGAAACACAAAGTTGCAAGTGTCTGCCCGAGCGACGGGTAGATTCTTGTTTCCATGAAGCCTTAATGACCTTTACTGTCATTTTTTTGCTCTTTTCTTTCACCGACGCAATAACTGTCTGGGCTTTAACCTTCCACACAAGTAGCACATTTCATCATGCAACTGGACAGTGAATGGCAATAATAGAAGCGTTGTCATGGTGATAACACCTTGAAGGGGCTATGCTCACTAATTGCGCCTCATTTACTTTCTCCAACTCATCCTGTCATCCTCTATTTCCCCGTCCTCTCCCTCTCATTGCGTCTTTCTTTTTCTCTCCCTTTCTTCACCTGCCAGTCAACCCCAGCTCACTTATTTCTGTATTAGTCTGTCCATTTTTCCCTCACTTCCTCATGTCTTCTTTTCTGTTCCTTTTCATGCTTTCTCTCTCTTCTCTTCCGTCCTTGTGGTCCTCACCTCTTGTCCAGCTGTCAAGGGAGTGAAGGAAGGAAAGAAATGCTAATTTTATCACCACAGCAACAGTGTGGGAGGAGAGAGACGGGGATTGGGGGGCGGGGCGGGGGGCAAGTGCCACTCATCTGAGGACGTGAGATCCTCCACAAAAAACATCAGGGTGACAGTCCGAGTGACATCAACTTGACTTTTATTCCACCTTGAACTTTCCCTGCAGGAGACAATCATATGTATCGACTGTACAAGTGCAATTATTTGAAGAAGAAGAAGAAGAAGAAGAATCACCTTTTATTGTCATGAACATGCATTCATGCACACGAAATTGGTTCTCTGCATTTTACCCATCACAGTGAACACATACACGTGTTAGCGCGGGGCAGCTGAAGCGCCCGGGGAGCATTTCGGGGTATCGGTGTCTTGCTCGAGGACACCACAGCCGTGAGTCCGGGGGATGTTGGCGGCTGGTCCGGTCGGGGTCTTGAACCTAGGTCCCCCACGGTGGCAGGCGATGAGCTTAACCATTGGGCCACGGCTGCCTTGTATGCAAGATGTCCTAATGTTTTTTTTCCCCCTAACTCCTGCAACACCTGTATTCAGTCATTTGTTCCTCGAGTCAATCATTTATTCCCCCCCCCCTCCATTCCTCTTCCTTTTGGTTCACCTCGCGCTCATGTCAGAAATGTAATCACGTTCAGAGCCTCGCCAAGGGGAAGGGGGGCTGAAAGCGTGGTGGTGAGGCTGGCAAGATAATTTGACATCAACGCAGGCATAAGAGAGAAAAAGGCATTTGTATGTGTTCCCAATTGCCACTCCAGCCAGCCCAAAGTCACCTTGGTGCATGCACGTCGTCTGGAAATCGCTACCTTCCTGCCGCCTCTTTTTGTGTGCGCGCTGTTACAGTGGTGATGAGGCATACGCAATATTACCCTGGCCAGGGCTTATTTTCCTGCCGCCATATGTGTCATTTTAGCTGTGTCTTGTCTGATTGCACATGCTGATTAAGTCCTACTGATTTCAACCAGTCTCAGCCTCTGATTAGGTGCATGTGCGCGTGAGTAGAATTTAAGTTTTGGGCCTTGAAGACTGGGGGGAAAAAAAACGTCTGGACATGCTGATTAGGTTTGGTGGTGATGAAATTGGGGGAATTGGCTTGATGTTATAATTGGTTTTGGATTAATACTGTATTAGAAGTATTAGCAAGGTTGAGGTCAGGTACGGGATGATGAGGACGAATGCGGGAGGGTTTAGCAAGCAACGGTCCTTACAAATGCAAACCAATCCTCGTTATCTGGCCTTGTTACGTCTCGATTCTTAATGAAGAAGCCGTAGGCCTCGGAGCGCCGCCTGCTTTCCCGCACTCCGTCGGGCAAGGAAATGACAGGGCCAGCAGGAGACGGACGCAGACGGACAGAACACTGAGAAATGAAAAAGTGACGTGTCAAAAAGTATTCAGGCGGAAGGAGGACGGATTTAGAGAGGTCGGCGAAAGAATGATTGCTTGTGGAGAAGTGCGAAGCTGAATCTGATGGCTTCTCGTTGTAGGGAGTGTGGCTTTCGAGTGGAGGAGCGGGCTTGTTCAAGTCGGCCGAGGCGACCGCTCACATTCTCAATTTCCACTGCTGAATTGATGTCGCTCATTTCCATCGCCAGCCGTGCGTCAGGTGTGTGCGGCTTTCCGAGCGGTAATCTGTTCCATCTTGTTCTTTCCTCTCCATCTGTATTGGATCTTTCGCTCCGTCGCTCGCTATCACATCTGACTGACGAGGAGGGAACGAGTCGGGTTGTGCCGGTGTGCCTGCGCGCATCTGTGGTGGCGTACATGCGAGTGTATCCTTGTTGGGCTGCTTGCTGGCTCCCTGCCATTCGCTCGCGCGCTCTCCTTCTTCCCTCTTCTCTTGTCAGAGAGTGGAGAGAGAGCGAGAGAGTGGGTTCAATTTTAATGGCGCTGCCATCTCGCACTAGCTGCCGAACGAGGGCCGATGCGGGCCGACGCGCTCGGCGAGCCGTGAGAAGAGACGAGACGGCCGGCCGAGCGATCGCCGGCTTGACGTACCGCCGCGCGCTCGCTCACAAGTCATAAACGGGCACAACAAGGTGGAATAAAGCAATCATTTCGCCCATTTTTGGGCAGCGTTTTCCCACAGCATGACTTCCAAACTGTGAAAGGAATTTGTAAAAATGTACTGGTATTCTTACATTCTTACAAATATCAATATTGCGATACGCGGCCATATATGAGGTGTGTCAGAAAAGCACGAGGACGGGTGTCACAAAAAATCAATTTCCCATCAAACGTGTCCGCCTACAAGTAATCCCCTCGCGTCTGACGCAATTTTGCAGCCTTTTGTGCCGCGGAACCCCTTCGGGTGTAGGAGGGAGCACGGCGTCGTTCTTCTCGGCAAGGAACTGTGGAATGCTCAGGACATCGTGAGCGGGCGCGTTGTCGTGGGGAAGCGCCGCCTCTTCTCGTGCACTGAACACAGTCAACTTTTTTTGGTTGATGTGACATCAAAGAGTTCAAAGTCGTAGTGACGCCAGTCCTGGGACATTTCTGACACACCTCGGAAATCGGATTCTGTTGCTTTCCGATGTACAAATGTACCATTTAAATGGATGCGAATATTGATATTTTCCTCCAAACACTGGATGTCAGGAAAATATCTTTTATTACATTGTATTTGAACATTATTAGTCCTGCTCCTGAAAAATCAAATGTTTGATGATATCAGCATTTCATCACATTCTACTGAGACAAGAGGCCATTTTTGTCTTGGATTATTTCATTTATTATTATAATTACTCTTTTTTTTTGTTCATTTGTAAGAACATTGTTTCCCCTGTTGGTTTCCTACATATTATGATATTGGAGATGAAATTCTCCACCAACGTATTGATTATTACTTAACGGTGTGTTACTCTGCAATGTTAGAGGAATTTATAAACCTTTAGGAATTTCCTACCCTTTCATCCAGAAGAACTTGATTTAGGCCCGACACATGAAGTGCATGAGCCGGCTTACATTTGTCGTTTTGGCATCAAGATCCATTTAAATCTTGATGTATTTGATGGAGAGGGTATAAAGCACTGAATACTAAAAGTTCGATTTATTGTATTTGATGATTGTGCCTTTCTTGACATCAATCATTTTTAGTTACAGAACACCTAAAAATAAATAAAAATAAAAACAAAGTCTGTAGTCACTGTGGGAATGACTGGTCGGCATTTTGTGCGCGTGAATCTGAAGTCGAACCTGCACCAGCACGCACGCACGCACGCACTTGCGCACGGCAGTCCGCGTGTTCCATCGATTGTTTTCATTTGCCCGCCTCGCGTCGCTGCTGATTGGCAACACGTCCCCGGTGGCTCGCTAAGCGCACGGCGGGATTAGGTGTGCACTCGCATTGTGTGCTTTTGTTTGTCCGCCGCAGCATTTTGTGGAGCCCGAGCGCGGCCGATCCTGAGAGAGGGCAGCGGACAGATGTTTGCATTTTACTCTCTCTTTAGATATCTGATCCTCTTGCTTAATTTATTTTCGGGGGTTGATGCCTGATTTCCTCTTGGTTGTGGGGCGAAAATGATTTCGCAACCTGGAAAGCCGACCGCAGCCCAGATAGTCTTTGATGAGAGACACTTTCCCACACAGAGGTGGAAGTTGTCGGATCATCATTGACTTTGCCTTTTGCTCCTCAATCTTGCCCACAAAATCTCTCCACTTTGTCGTACATCATCTTCATCTGTCCTTCCAGCACTTCTTTTTGACACTCGTCCCTCCCAGTGTTTCTCTTTCATTTGACTCTGCTTGATCACGTTAGCAATGTTGCTTGGAAGAAAAACATCACGGCGAGCAGCAGAAATCAGCCTAATGGGAGCGCCCGTAGACACGCCCACTTTGCCCAAGTGTGTGCGTGTGTGTGTGTGTCGTTCCTGCCGGCGATGGTCGACATTAGGAAGGGCGACATTCCCTCCACTCTGGCCGGCATCTTGGGGGCTTGCTCCAGGGTTAATCAGGCCATGCGAAATCGGCCCTTGTCGTCATCTTTGACACGCATGTAGACGCACATGTGCCTGCAAGCGTGTGTGTGTGTGTGTGTGTGCGTGCGTGTCCCAATCCTCCCACCATGCGGTCAAGTCACAATTGCTAATCAGGCCCGGAGGCTTTTGCCTGCAGAGACTAAGAGTCAGCGAAGGAGGTAGCAAATGAGTGAGTGCTTTTCTTTGTCCTCATCGCTGAAGCGTAGATGAAGACGGCTAACGGGATGGACGGCTGGAGACGAGAGGAGGACGAGCTTGTCGGCCCCGTTCCGTAACGGGCTTTTAACGGTCGTCCGCGCCCGCACTCCTTTCATCTCGTTCCCTCTGCATCAGTCCGAACTCCTTGCATTGGAGAGGTGCGCCGTGTTTTGTGGCGCTCCCATTTTCTGCTCTCTTGCCCTTGTGGTGATTTATTAAAAATGTGGCAGCTGACAGGATTAGAACGCCTAATCGGTGTTGTTCAGGGCAAAACAATCCTCACGGGGTGTGCGTCTCACAGGTCATCTCTCTTTTTAATTGAGATTTTTACTCTGTTTGAAGGTCATCAGTTCCCCACTGCGCTGGTGTAAATGAGTGTGCTTGGATGTCGGATGGAAACTTGCATCTCCCCACTATCGATTTTTAGTTGGCAGCATTCAAAAGTGCTCGTACATCGACGAGATTCGTCAGGCACATTCTTCCACGCAGCGCAAAAGTCAAATATAAATTTCTGCATACAGTTCAGTGGGCTTGTGTTGCAGTCCACTCTCCTCCCCCTAGAGGGCGCACGCTACCAAAACACAGAAACCTAAAGCGACTCACAGACGATCAGGGTGCCACAACATGGCTACAAAAAAATCCCCCCTCTCAGTGAGTCACTTGGTTAGTCAGCCACTCCCATTTGCAGCCCAACAAGCTTCAACTTTGTGTTTCGTGTGGACGCTCTTCGTGGCCCTGCTGCTGTAAATCACTCAAGGTCGCTTGCGCATCATCTTTGTCCTTGAAACTAAGTTCTCTGCCTCTGCTGCCCCCTCCCTCCCTCCCTCCTTTGTTTTCCTCCCCTTCCTTGATTTGATTTCCTTCCCCTCTTTGCACTCTTGCGCTCCATCCTTCTCCTCTGCTCTCTCTATCTCGCCTCCTTGTAATTAGCTGCTGTAATTGCTGTAGTAAATCTTTTTCTGCTTTCCCAATGAGACTGGCTGATATAGGGCCGATTTAATAAGGACACCCTTGCAGTTCGCCTCACCCTGTGTGTGTGTGTGTGTGTGATTTGGAATGGCGATTTAGGGGCTTTTTGTGTGGCTTCAAGTGTGAATTCAGATTCAAGGTGGTTTTGTATTGGTACGTCAACTATAAGTTGCCCTTATCAACGATGCAGTTTGAGTGTGTGTGTTTATTTATGTGTTCACCTGTGTGTGTGTGTGTGTGTGTGTGCGTGTTTATTTGTGTGTTCACGTGTGTCATCTATAATGCTGTTGTGTGCGTCATTGCTGAGGACCTTGAAGGCCAGAAGAGCAGAGAGAGGTCACAACAACCCTGAGCGAACAACACGCTCACTCACACCCTCCAATTCTCCATCCCGGACGCTGACGGCCCTTTTCTCCTCTGCCTTCCTTATTTTTTCTTCACCAGCAGCCATTTAACCTCATATTTTCGCTCACACGTAAGCGATGGAGAGTGTGGGTCTTAAACATTTTGTCGCGTGGGAAGGGGGTTGCAGACATGCAGCATCTATCGGCAGTACACGAATATGTCCACTGGAGGGCACTGTGGCTCCACAGATGAACAGCCACACACTCACTGCCGCACACTTTTTGCCTCCTGTAGGCACTTTTGTATCAAAGAAATGCACATTTAGAGCTTTAATAAGAGAATCATTTAAAAAAAATAATAATTAAAAAAAAGTATTTATTTGGAGCAAATTGCATAAGTTAATAATGCAATCACTAATTCAAAACATTTTGCAACCTGCTTTTGACAATCCATTTAATTGCATTTGTTTTTTTAAGTAAAAAAAAAAAAGCGAAATTGTATTGTAATTTCTTTCGTCATCTCTTTGTGCATGAATTGGATGCAAAATCATTTATCGTATAGAAATCTTGATATTACAACAGAATGTATAATACATTGATTGTACAGTGGAACCTAGGTAATTATCGTTAGTATTTTTTATTTTGTGGCGGCGCGGTGAGCGACTGGTTAGCACACCTGCCTCTCAGTTCTGAGGACCGGGGTTCAAATCCCGGCCACGCCTGTGTGGAGTTTGCATGTTCTCCCCGTGCCTGCGTGGCTTTTCTCCGGTTACTCCGGCTTCCTCCCACATCCCAAAAACATGCGTAGGTTGACCGAAGACTCTAAATTGCCTGTCGGTGTGAATGTGAGTGCGAATGGTTGTTTGTTTATATGTGCCCTGCGATTGGCTGGCGACCGGTTCAGGGTGTACCCCGCCTCTCGCCCAAAGATAGCTGGGATGGGCTCCAGCACGCCCGTGACCTGTGTGAGGAGAAGCGCTACAGAAAATGGCTGGCTGGATGGGTGGATTTTTTTATTTCAAGCATGTGATTGGAAACAAACATCTATAGTTCAAAAAAAAAAAAAAAAATCTGAAATGTTTATTCCAAGTGCTATCACCTTTGACTGGCTCCAGCAAGCCAAATCTGGTCATCAGTGGGTCAAAACACTGATATTAAACTAAAGTGATGTACAGTCAGCCCTTGGTAGTAATTCGATATTGATTTCTACAAATGTATACAGTCAATTTTGAGGATAAACATTGAACACAACAAAAAGTGGTTATATGAGCAAATGTAAACTGCAGTTACGCTCTTCATGCGCCAGGGGAGCGCAAGGGAGCACAGTCTTAGCCCCTCCCATAAGCCTTCCCCCTGCATCCTGGCCCTCCCACTTCCTGCCCCAGACCCCCTCCCCTCTGCCGCGCCCTGCCATCTGGTCCTTTTCACACAATCGCGCGCGCGCGCGCACACACGCACACACACACACACACACTCACACAAACACAGTCCAGTCTTTTCTTCCCGTTTCCTTTCACAGAGAAAAACAGGATGAAGGGCCTCTTTCAGGCCCCCAGTTACCCTGGAAACCCCCTTATTCTTCTTCTCCTGTCAAACACACTTGGATTGTGACACACATGCACACGCTTGTATCGAGCATGTTGGACATTTAAAGTTTAAAGGAAGCAAGACTACAACTGTTACCGTCTGTCGGATTTCTGGCCCCTTGTTTACTTTACACAAAGAACTTGATGACTTTTTTTTGCTCTTTTTTTTTTATTTATTATTCTAAAGTTAACTTATCACACTCAGAAGCACAAGTTTCCCTTTGTTCTCCTCAAAAAAAGAAGTTGGCAAACTGTGTTTGTCGTTCTCTTTTCCTGAGCAGATTTTTCCAAAGAAGCTCTCATCGCGCACGCACGCACGCACACAATCACACATGTTTTTGGTTTTGTTTTTTTGTAACTTAAAACCCTCTCCTCTGTCCCAGTTACAACAATCTCCAGGCCTGGAATGCTTTCAGAAACGGGAAAAAAAAAAGTTATATAAGTGTTAAAAGTTTAGTTTCCCCCCCCACCCCCCCCACCCCTCCGATTGTGCCTCCAGAGGGCTCATGAAAAATATTGTAGCGGCATCCAGTAGAGCACATCATCTGAAAGCTTTTAGCAGGTTAAAAATAAACTGCAGGAAGCAGTGATGTAAGGATGAATAGACTTTGGAGAACGGGATGGAAAAGGGAAGAGGCCGTGAAAACTCTCATACCGTCTTTGTTTAAGTCTGCCCACTTTTTCACCTTTGTCCACACAAAGCTTCGACTACCTTCACCGCCACACTTTTTCTCCTTTTAAGGATAGAGGAAGAGAATTGAAGGGGGAGTTAGGGGCATACTCTCGTCTGCTGACTGACTAACAGACTCCTCTTTGTGCGTGCGTGCGCACACACACACATTGACAGAGACCTCTGCATGACTTGGCTCCTCGTGATCTTTGCACCCCTCCTCCCCCCCGTCCGCGTCTGCTTTTTTAGTTCTCGTAAAAGTAGGGGTCAGAAATGAAGAATTTAGTCTCTCTTTTATGACACACACATGTGACTGTGCACGCACACGCCGCCCCCATCCCCCCAAGTTTCCTCCCCATCACTCAATGGCAAGCAGCTGTTGGCCAGACTCAAGACCACGTGTGGGGAGTTGTCCCTGGAACCGTGTCGGAGACGTACTTGTTTTGCATGCATTAAGTATTTTTGAGAAAAATACAATCTACATTTAACACAAATTCATATTTATGAACCATCTTTTTTCTGACTCTACGTATTGGTCTATACTGTGACGCATTTGTGCGTTTCTCATCACATGTGGTCAGCCTGCTCCTCTCCTCCCCCACAATGACTAAGTGCAATGTGGCGCAGTGCTCCATAGCCGCCACTAGAGGTGCCATCGGCTTACAAATGGAAGCCAGTTGGGCATGTGGTAATCCACAGAGCAGCCATTTTGCAATCTGTATTACTCCAGACCCCCATTTCATGAATCAGACGTGACGTCAGCACGTCTCGCTCTCGTTTCATTGGCTAGCGAGCAGCCGACACTGTAGTTGATGGAGCGCACGCACACACAAACGCTCATCATCCTTCTACCATTAACCTAGTGACATGATGAAAATGTCTTCTCCCAGATTAACTGGATTGTTTCAGATTATGTCATCCAGATTAGAGCCTTTTATGTGCTGCAGTGTGTGTGTGTGTGTGTGTGTTCAAAGTGTGGCTTGTGCGCAGAGTGCTCTTTGTAATGATTCATATTAAAACCAGTAATACTTAAAAAATATAATATCTTTTGTGGGGGTGCTGTTATTAAAAAAAGTTGTCCGGATATATAGTTTGTGTGTGTACATGTCGTATATGTCTGCCTTCCTGTTTGGAGTTCCAGATGTCAGGAGGGTATATCGCAGCATCAGAGACACAGCGGTGTCATCGTAGACGTATATGGAGCACAATATGGAAATGTTTAATATCAGTTTAAGGAACAGTGAGAGACTCGTGATTGTTGACATTTCATCAGCGGACATCCAGGGAAAGAACGACACTGCGTGTGAGCTTTGTTGTAACCCGGTGGCCAAAAGATGAGTTGAGGACCTCATTAGGAGGCCTTGACTGGCAAACAAATTGTTTGAAACTTTGCATTTGACCGGACCCATGATGGGCTTGCCGCATATTTTGAGCTGTAGCGGTTTCGATCTGGCATCCTCGGAGATTGCACATTGTTGCCTTGTGCTCAAAAATGACAGTCGGCAAACATTGAGGACATGTGATCAAGGTCTTGTTAAGGGACAGCGACATATACCGTAGTTTTCTCTCAGATTCTAAAAGTTTGAGCTATCATCAGACATTTGAAGCAGTGAATGTAAATGTGTGGTGTCACATCCATGAAAATGGATTTTAGAGGTGCCTCTATAAAGTTTTTCCATGGCACAAGGCTTTTTCCTGATGGTGCTAGGAAAACCTCCACGAAATATCACCCGAGATAGGCCTGTAGTCTGGCCTGCTGTTGTGGGACAACAGTCATTGAATTTGAACATGAAAATAGATGCGGCCCGTAGTTGAGATTGAAACTGAGATTCCCGAAATAATTTCCTCTCGAACAGTGACACGCACTTTCCTGGTGACCTTGCATTGAATTGACCTTGCCTCAATACACGTTTGGCTTGGAAGGTGGCCAAATCCAACGCACACGTTCGTCTTTCAGGCCAAATCTTTGCCAGCCTTATGTGAAATGACAAACCCTTAGTCACAAATGCGACCTTGTCCGATCGTGTTAACACAAAAGTGTTTTGTCAAGTTGTGAGTGTGTCATAAAAGGTACCGTATCTCCAAGCCTATTGCAAAAGTTAACATGCCTCACAGCTAATGAAACGTCCAAGCACATTTAGCCGGCCGCGGGGACTTCTTCCCCAACTTTATCATCGCACACATAAATGTCAGTTTTGCTGACGGAAGAAGATGAATTCATGAACGGATGGTCGTTTGAGATGATCTCAGGGCAGAACATTTGTAGTAGCTGTCTACAGTGATTTGTGTGTGTGTGTGTGTGTGCGTGTGTATTTATCACACCTTAAACTGGAATTTGCAGTCCAAAAAAAACAAAAAACATTTTGTGTCATGTTACAACTGTCACCATGACCTGATAGTAGAATATTATTACAATGATCTTTTGAAAAATCATCTCTCTCTGGCCCCATCTATTCCCTCCAATTCAATTGTAATTCATATTTGAAAACTTGGCACGGAAGGACAAGAATAGCCACTTCTGGGCGCCACGGACGCTTACAGAGGAACGAGCCGCTGGCTTCGTGTTCCTTTTTCTATTTTCTGTCTTTTGCGGCGGTGGTGACGGGTTCTGAAATGAGATAAAATGAGAACTTTATTGCACATATACGAACAGTTCAACAGAAGACTGGTTGCTATAAAATAAATACAAAATAATATAAATAAAAAACACGAAACAAAAATACAAGTAGAAGGTAGCCGTTCATTTTGTCCTTCAGTACGAATGTATATGTTCAGTAGGAGTAGGAAGAAGTAAAAAAAACTTATCGGATGGATGAGTTGTTAACCTTAAGTTGTGAAGCCTCTTCCCAAGTGTTTTCGGATCTTAGTTTGTGGTAAATTTATGGTTTAAACCTGAGTTTTGGCTGCTTGAGTTGGGCGTGTTCCATGAGGCATCCTTGTATGAGTTTGGTGGAAGAACTTCAAAGTACTTACTTGAGCATACAAAACCGTCATCATCACATCGCTCATTTCCTGATCAATTTGCTTTGCTTTCAACTGCCCACATGAAGATGTTGCCATTTTCTTTCTTTTTTTTGTTTGGTTTTGGAAAGCATTTTTCCCAACAAGGGCCATGGGTATGAATTGCTCCCTAATTTCGCTTCTCTGTTCTCATCCTCAGCCAAAAAGGAGCTGGAAGGTGCAGAAGAAAAGCAGTTGCAAAAGAAGAAAGTCAAGGAGTTGAAGGTTCTTGATTCAAAGTCATCACAAAACCTGTGTAAGGCTAAAAACCAATGTATTTTAAAACACACACGATCCCAGTTCCAAAGTTTCATCCTTCAACATTCCATGGCATGACTGTATTACTGTTGATGCAATATGAATTTGTGGGCGTTTGTACATGTAGCCATTTTTCTCGGATCGTTTCGTCTTCCATATGAAGAGATCAAGAACTGCATCCTGGAAGTTAATGAGAAGGTCCTCACAGAGTCCCTGGTTCAGGTACAGATTCCACTAGGATACAATTGTAACCAGATGTTTACATACACTATATCAAAAAAAAAAAAAACATGCTTTTTTTCAGTCTGACATGAAATCAGACTAAGCTTTAACTCTTTCAGGTCAATATGAATTACCCAAATATTTTGTATTTGCTAAATGCCACATCGAGACAATTTTTAAGGCAATTTTTCATTACTTTCTTCAAAGTCATACATTTACATCAATTTAGTAAGATTACTATGCCTTTAAACAATTTGGGAAAACCCAGATGACGTCATTTGATATGTTTATTGACAACATTTGAGTTAATAAGAGACACGCCTTTGGATGTATTTTAACGAGGCCCACCTGAAAACCACTGCTTCTTTGGGTAACATCAGAGGAAAGTTACAAGAAACCAGCCCAGATCATTGTGGACTTGCGCAACTCTGGTTCATCCTTGGGTACAATTTCCAGTTTCAACTGTATAGAAAACCTATTTTATGTATCAATTCATGTTATTACCAATACAGTGTCTGAACATTTTCCCAATTTTAATTTAAAAAACCAAATCCACAAATAATTGACATTCTTGTTCATATTCTATGAACAATTCAATTACATTATAGTGTGTACAGTAATATTCAGTCTTGGGAAGTTTGGACACTTCATTCGGCCTGCACAATTAAGTGAGAACCAAAGCAAGAGTTGTATCAACAATTCTGCCTTTACAAAATGAATAGCGCTTACTTTTGATTGACCGAGGGCATTTTAACAATGCTTATCTTTGTTCTGGTGCTGCGCTCCGTACCGCAAGCTTGTCGAAATATTAAAACGCAAAACCATTCTAATCGTGTGCGTGTGTGTGTTTTGCTGTTTAGAACCTGATCAAACAACTGCCCGCACAAGAGCAGCTGAGTGTCCTGGGAGAGATGAAAGATGAATATGACGACTTAGCTGAGGCTGAACAGTTCGGAGTGGTGGTGAGGAGTCACGCGGTTTTATCAAGGACATTGTTGTTTTTCCTGGAATACTTGATGCCAAATCAGACATAGAAAATGATCATATACTGATGATGAAGTAACGCCATTGTTGAACTATTAGCCACGGGAATTGTTCATCGTGCAAAACAGAAACCGTTTTGTTCAACCGTGGAAGGTGAAATTCCACTCAGTCATGCAAGCCACGCACACAGCATATATCCACTTGTCTTTTCCCAGATGTCTAGTGTGAAGCGGTTGGGGCCACGGCTTCAGGCCATCCTGTTCAAGCTCCAGTTTGAGGAACAGTTGAACAACATTAAACCGGACGTGGTGTCTGTGACGGCAGCCTGCGAGGAGCTCAGGAAAAGCACCTCCTTCTCCAAGCTGCTGCAGATCATCCTCCTTGTCGGCAATTATATGAACGCAGGCTCCCGCAATGGAAAGGCCTTTGGCTTTTCCATATCATACTTATGCAAGGTAAAAAAACAAAACAAGGACAAGAGTGCACAAAGACCTGACTTACTTCTCAGATCTTTTATTGCTGTCAGGAAGCTTTTTATCCATCTACTACTGAAAAGAAGTTTTTCTATGAATACTTTGCGCACTGCGGCTCACTTTAGCCATTTCTTGGCATGTTCAGCAGGGTGAGATCTTATGTGTCTCAGTAAACGTGTATGCACAGCTTCTATCATCCTTGCAGGCTTTATAAGTAAGTGGGATAACTACTTAGAGGCAAGATAATACATTCTGATTTAAAGAATTCTTTTCGAGAGTGCATGCCTACCTACTGTGGCACCCGGAAGGTCTTCTCACCAGTAGATTGGGCATTTTCTTTGTTTTGTTTGTTTTTTTTACATTCTGCATAAATATAGGAAGTCCTCGATTTACGAACGAGTTCCGTTCCTACGCTGGCGACGTAACCCGGATTTCCGCGCAAGTCGGATTCCACCGTTCAAGTCGAAATGCTTCTGTTCCGGGTATTGTCCCACGTGATTGTGACAGCAAGCTCAGTGTGTATGGGCGTGTGCGAGTGAGACGGACTGCGAAGGAGAAAGGAGTGCAGGTGCGAGTGTGTACAGTAGCAAGTGTAGCGACGACGACCGGGGAAGAGTAGCGCTTAGCGGAGGACCCGTTGACGTCGAATGCGCAGAGGAGCTAATAAAGCCATTCAAGCAGCACATCGGCGCTTCGTGCCTTTATTGTTGCCGCCGCCCAGCTCAGCTGTGCTTCGTCTCCCGACCACGGTCAGGTGACCGTAGCAGGAAAGGTTAACGCTTCGTATAAAGAAACTAAAATACATTCAAATACAAAAAAGAAGATGCTGTACTTGCCATTACTGCTGAGAGTGGGGGAAAAAGGAGGGCGAAAAAGGCAAAGATACTCCCGCCGCACGAACACAGACATGCACTATGCACTAGCTAAGCAGAAACACTATGGTGCCGGGACAAAACGGCGGACGAGGCACGGGCGTCGTAAAGTCGAAACGTCGTAGGTGGAGTGCGTCGCGACTCGAGGACTTGCTGTAGTTCATTTAAAGAGTATACCCTGCTCCATTTCACAACGGAAATTTCGAAGACAGTGGCAGTATTTTCTATATCGCTGGACTATTTTTCAACGAAATGTTGTTCCACTCAGCTACGTGACACCAAATCGGCTGACCTGAAGCTGACGCTGCTCCACTTTCTGGCTGACGTGTGCATGGAGCAGTACCCGGAAGCCATGAGCTTTGTGGACGAGCTCATCCATGTGGAGAAGGCCAGCAGAGGTACACTGGACATCAAAGTCATCACTTTGTTTGTCCTTTTGAAACAAAAAAACAAAAAACAAATCCAAAAAATGATCAGCCATACGCCTAAAAAATAACATCAATTTCTCCTCATAGTTTCTGCAGAGACACTTCAGAAGAATGTGGAACTGATGGGTCGTCAGATCAAGAGCCTGGAGAAAGACATAGAAACCTTCCCTCCTGCACAAAATGACAAGGATCTGTTTGTGGAGAAGATGTCAATATCCTCGATCCACTAGATTATGATAATTCAGCAATCGAAATATTTCTTAAATTGCTAAGGTGTCATATCATGTTCTGGGGATATTTATTGTGTGTTCCTTAGCTTAATGTGTTCACAGTTTCGTGAGCAGTGCCCGTGAACAATGCGAGAAGCTGGACCTGATGCATAAAAATATGGAGAAGCAGTATACTGACCTGGGAGACTATTTTGTCTTTGACCCGAGAAAACTTTCAGTGGAGGAGTTCTTTGGAGACCTCAACACCTTCAAGAACATGTTCCAGGTGTGTTTTTGTCCAAACTCCTCTAATTTTGTTATTTGGACAATAAAGTTACCTAGCACCAATTTCTATTGACGGCATAATATTGAATATTGAATATTGACTCGTGTGTTGTTGTTTATGCATCAACTGTGACTTGTTTGGAAGGCTTCCCGTAGGCGCTGACTTGTTTTGCCAGCCATTGAGATGAATTGACATCCTGGTTTTAAAGGCTTGTCTTCCACACTAATCTACTTTGTTTTCGCAGTCATTTTAATTCCACAATGTGTGATAGTCTATGTCAAAACTGTTTTTTTCATTGGTCCTCTACCAGCAAGCCGTAAAGGATAATCAGAAGAGAAAAGAGGCGGAGGAAAAGATCAAAAGGGCCAAATTGGCTCGGGAGAAGGCCGAGAGGGAAAAGGAGGAGAAACTCAAAAGGAATCAGCTGTTGGACATCAACACAGGTGACTGCTTTGCTCTTAAATGTGTGATTTTTAGGAGGAGAAAAACACTTTCTCATTTTGTTATTTCCCTCATCCGCCAGTTGGGGGCAGTCAGAGTCCACACTTCAGTGGGGTATTTCTCTCTCTCTCGCTCTGTGTGTGTGTGTGTGTGTGTGTCAGTCACAATTTCAGAACCGGGAATAATCTAATGTAGATATGACTTGCTTTTAAAAACTATCAATGCATCTCTTCAGAAAGCGAGTTCAGAGATAAGAAACTAGCGGACCTATTTCGAAACTCTTGTGGTTAAAGAGAAAACACGAAGCAATATGATATGTATAATGACAAGAAACTGCACGCTGCTAAACATTATTTCCATCGTCATTCCTTGATACACAGAAAGAATCATCCCTGGCAAACAAAGACTTTTTCTCTCTCTCTCCCTGAGAGTGTGACCTAGTTTTCGTACATTCCTTCTCTCTGTGGCTCCACTTTGGCATCTCCAAGGATTCCACAGTTCCAGATTCACTGCTGCCCAAGTTCATCCTTTTTCTTGGTTTTACAAACCTTGTCCATGTACAGTATTGTGTGTGCTTATTTGTCTCTCTTGCGGACATTGTTCATAAACACACTAGCCTAAAGTTCCATCCATCTTCTTTTTTCTCGCTCACTTCTTTTGTTCCGTCAAACATTCTCCTTTCTTTCTGCTTTTCAATGAAATCTCCATTAGAGGCTCCGCATGTGATATGTCGTCTGTGCGTTGGACATATGTAGCTGAGGTTTTGTTGTCGAAAGCAAGAGTACTACTGTAATGTAATACTTTACATTGAGCCTCTGGAGGCATGCAAGTGGAATATAATAGAGCTTCAAAGGTGTGTGTGTGAGGGTTAGAGATGATTTACATACAGGTGGCATATTTGATTGCCTCAGGTCACTTGCAACCCCCTATTTGAATTCAACCACACACAAATACACACACCTGCTCTTTGTGCTGTATTTGTTGATAACCTTCACACTGGATGGCGACAACACAATAGCTGCTTTCAGCAGTGACACTTTAGCACGTTCCCTCCGTCCTTGTTTTCCTCTCTGTCCCCCCTGCAGTCTTATCTCATGAAATCCCAAAATGTTCTTCTTTGTCTGCATAGCACTCCAGTTGTTGATTAAACTCTGGAAGGTCGGGTTGGTGTGGTTTTGCCATTACTGTTGGAGTGAGTCACAACTGTCAAGGCCATCAACGATTTTTTTTTTTTTTTTTTTGTCGAATTAATTTCAGTCCTCTGTAAGTTATATGTACTTAAAGTTGATCAAATAGGCCATTATGATTAGATGAGGTTGTATTGGTACCAGGGAGAGTCCACATTTTACCCTTGGTGCTCCGGCTTGGAACTTTTCCACATGCTGTGGAAAAACACTGCGGTCCGATGCCGACCCCTAGGAAATGAGATGTACTTATTGCTGTCACTAGGTGTCAGTAGAGTCTGCAAAAGATACTGCATGGTTATGAGAGAGGGGGGTGTGCGCATGTGTGACTCACTGAGATGCCGGCCTGGGAACCGCCACTGGGCGCGCTCACGCTCCACGCAATCGACTTTGTGGTCAGGGTGGGGGAGGGGACGGCAAAGCGGAGACGGCAGCAGCTGCCCTGTTGAGGCTTACACGAGCACAGAGTTGTTTGTCTCTCGATGGAGAGCATTAAGGGGAGAGGTTGAGGAGAGCTGACGGACTTTGTTGGACTGAAGAGAATCACAAGCGCTCTCCAAAGATTTTCTCTCTCATTTGCAGCAACTTGTTTTGCAATGTGAATGAACGTCCACCAGGTGCGCCATTGCTCAGGTGCGCAAGAGGCTCTCCTCACATTTCTGCGGGCACCAGATTGTGTTTGTGGGAATTGATTGGCTCCAGAGAGTCATCTTTAAAGTCTAATGCTATTACACAGATGAATATGTCGTATATTCTCAGTGGCCTCAGGCAGGGCCTTCCAAATTGCACTTTTGATGCACTTGTGAACATGTGACAAGCTTACGCTTGACTTTTGGTATCACTTAATCTAACTTCTCTTCATATTGACTCAACTCTTTTAATTGGACAGCACACAGAAAGCAATTGAATTAAAAGAAGGCATGTTTATCATTAGCCCTATTGTTGACCCTCAGGAAAGCAAAGCAAATCCTCTCAAGTGAAAGAATGTCTTTATCAAACAGCTTTGCTCAAGGCCAGACAACTATGCCTAAACAACTATGTTTACACTGCTATGCAATGCGCTGGTTTGTGTCTGCATGCTTGCACTGGTGTTTGAAAGCAACCATATGATTAGTGGAAGCAGACGTGTGTCAAATGCGCCTTCCCGCAAAGGCGGAAAAAATTTGGCCTACATCACCACGAAGCCATCAATGTAGTTCCCGGCCATCGACGCCGAGCGGTGTATGTGCGCCGTAGAAGGGAGACGTGTGGTGTTCTCTGGCATGTGGAGGGAAGCCACAGGCCATCTGCTGCATGGCTTATTGCAAGATGTGTGCGTGTGCACGTGCGCGTGCGTCCGGGGGGGGGGGGTTGGCGACATAAACCTTTAACCCTACTGCCTCCTTTTCCAGACCCCTCTCGTTCTATTCAGAAATAATTCAAACCATCTGCCTGGCGGCAGACCTGTGTTACTAAGTCCTGACACACACACACACACACGTTTACACAGACAAGGATCCCTTTAAAACACAAACGCTACCAGATTAAGAACCACCCAAAAAGCTACATAAACAAACATCCATACAATAGTAACGTGCACCTATTATTACTTTGCTGCTGATCTCTTCTCAGTTGTAAGTAGTAGTATACAGCACGAAGCCGACAGCGGCGCATGTAGGTCAGCGCCTATCTGGGTTAATGTGGCAAATCTTCCAAGATGGCCACCGGCCTCGAAAACAAACGCGTTCCAGCCCACGTGGGTCTGAGAAAGTCACACAGTATAGCAAAAGTCTTCAAAATTTGAATGCATTTATGTGCTGTGTAAATTGCAAACGGCACAAATGTGGGGGGGAAATGTCATTCCCAATAATAGTTTCTTGATGTATCGCTTATGTTCTGGTCTAATGTGCTTCCAGAGGGTGATGAAACTGGCATCATGGATGGCCTCTTAGAGGCGCTGCAGTCCGGCGCTGCTTTCAGAAGAAAGAGAGGACCGCGACAAGCAGGTACACATAACTACTGCATACATGCACGTTTCATGTTTAAAAAAACAAAAAACAAATCCTTATTCCTGTTTCTTATCCCATGTGTTGTGCTATGCATCTGTTCTAAAACACTCTTCGTCACCTTGTGAATGTCAATACGAACCAGATGTGTTTCCTTGTTTGTTCCTTTTATGGTGGCAGCGGGGGAAAGCCGCCTCCAGCAATAATATTGAGGCTGGGGGGGGTCGGGGTACGTATATGGATCAAACACTTGGAGGACGTGGGAAAATACATGCAGCTCCACGGCTTAAAGAAACAGTTTCTTAACCAAATTCAGCACATTTAAGTATCAAAAAAAAGTCATGTACGTACAGTGGACCACGTATATTTGCAGTTCGGCATTCACAAATTCACCTCGTTGCAGATTCCTGGGTGGAAACTACTCACCGATTTGCAGTTTTCTGTAACTGGGCAAAAGTCAGAAAATCATTTTGATTTTAAATTCTTTTTTTCATGGCAAAATATCATCGCTATAATGTACGATAATCGTCTTGTCGTTTCTCTTTGAGACAACAAAATGCCCCCCAAAAAACGAATGAACTATTTGTCTGCTCAACCGAGCTCGTGCGGTGGAAGGCAGAAGGCTGTTGCACTCCCTCGTCCGATCACAAACGTAACAGCAGCGGTGTTGGATTTATGAAAATCATCTGCATAATACGCATCGCTTGACTGGTGAAAATAATATGCGATGTGAGGTCTCACAATGGTACATTTGCAACAAGCTTTGAAATGTGAGTGGCTAAGTGTCCGGTGTCGAGAGCAGCTCAAAAAATCGGCGTGTGCGTGCATGGGCATTCACACACGAGGGTACGAGTGTGTGCAACCCTATCCCGCCATCAATGGAAGCCAGATGTGAAGCGGTGCCTCAGAGTTGGAGCGCAGACTGCATTCTTTCTGCCGTCTTGTTTCCTTCGTCTTTTATAAAGGGAAGAACAACATTTCAAGTAGCATTTGGACTGTTTGCTTCTGTGTGGTCTATGATAAGACATTGGTTAAGTTGTACTACTTGAATAGAACGGGAAGAGAAATGAGAAATGGAGGGAGTAGGCTGTCTGGGTTTGTAGCCCCCTCCTCACAGGGAGTCGCGGAACACGTGCGAGGGAATGCGCATACGTAGTAGCTCCGTTCGAAAAATATGCCTCTGGCGATCACATTTCATCTTAACCCCTCCCTAATTCCTTGCTTTGACCGTGAAGGCGCTTAAAGCAATGGTCAGTAATTTCCATGCTTGTATGGGGGCGGTGTTATGTGTCAGCTTTGTCCAGAATTTGTAGCTACTATTTTACAACAGCTGGCCCCAAGTACAGTCGCTGTTCCTCCTCTTTGCACACTGTGTGGGAGGGAGGGGCTGCGGGCTTCTCCTTTTTTGGCTTGAGCAGTTTGCGCGTCAGCGCGCTGAATTTAGCAAAAGTAGAGGAGGAACGCCACGCCATCCAGTCTTTGACTCAACTCATATGTACCGGACACCACTGGAGCCGCAGGCTTCCTCCATCCGTAGACTGAAAAAGCTTGTGGAGTCATTTTTTGTTTTCCCCCCCATTGTGCACTTACAAAATACATACATTGGATTTTCTACATATACTGTATGGACACAGTCTTAAGAGACAAGGCTGTAAGAACTGCCATAACTGCAGACGGAAGAAGCATTTCTTCTATTCTGTGACTGTTTATTGCATCATTTGAAAGAGTGGACAGTTGGATCCATTGGTGAGCGGTTCACTTAATGTTGAACAAGAAGGAGCGTTTTGATCGCAGGGCTAAAGCTCTTTGACACCTCACGGATAAAAAGCAGGCCTTTATGCGCCACGGTTGGTGAACTGGGGCGCAGTCATGCGAGAACAGAAACGGGTCTACGCCAAACGGACATGAAAGTTCCAAGTCTGCAATTGTCCAAAATGCCGAAGAAGTCAAATTTGGAGACAATTAAGAGGTCATCTTGTATCGATGACTGAAGTGGCATTTCAACCTGTGCTACATGCATGCAGGCAGCTGCTAACAGTATATGGGCCCAAATCAATAGGTTTCATCATGTGGCCTTAGATTTAGACATAATGTTACTCTATGGTAAGTTGAGCTTTAAAGCAAATATATAGCAAAGAAATATAGTCTTTGGAAACCGTATGCAATAAATAGTGCTATTGTTCATCTCTCTGGTCTTAATGACATCATAAGCATGCCTCTCTCCTCCACGACGGCAACAGTTGTTACCCACGTGAGGTCGGAAGACTGAGCGAGGCCTTTTGAGCGCGTCGCCGAGCTCATTGTGTCCCAGCACTGTGCCACCAGGCTGCGGAAGAAGAAGAAGAAGAAGAATCATCTTTTATTGTCATGAACATGCATGCATGCACACGAAATTTGTTCTCTGCATTTAACCCATCACAGTGAACACATACACATGTTAGTGGAACACACTGGAGCAGGGGGCCACATTTCGGGGTATCGGTGTCTTGCTCAAGGACACCACAGCCGTGAGTCCGGGAGGTGTTGGCGGATGGTCCAGTCGGGGTTTTGAACCTAGGTCCCCCACGGTGGCAGGCGATGATCTTAACCATTGGGCCACGGCTGCCCAATGCCCAAGCTACAAAGCCTTCACCTTTGAGCCGTCTCTCAGCTCACTGTGGGTATTTGTGCTGCTTGTAAAGAAGGAGCGGGCAGCCCGGGGCACCCCCTGATGGCAACAATGGAGGCACACGCCGGCTCTGCACGCCGTCTGCCGCGAAGGAAAAGACCTCCCGCTCCCTCACAGATGTTGGCACGCACGACACGAGGGAGGCAATGGAGCTCTTTGCTGAGGCCTTCATTGATCACTTCATTGTTGAAGCGGGCTCCGATGACATCACACACAATCTACACACCCCTGCTCAAATGCCAGGCTTTTCTCAAAGAAAAGTTTGAAAGTCTGGGTCACATTTTGTATATCAGACGACACCCAGATAAATCATTTCAAAACGTTTTCATCATTTATGCAACCTATAACCTGTGCAACTCAATTCTAATTAAAAAAGACATTTTGGAAACTGGGATGTGGTTCCATAAGTGTGCACACCTGCTTCTAAAATGAGGATGTGTTCAGAATTCATCATTCAGCTTTTTTTTTTTTTTTTCTTTGTCAAGGTAGAGGGAATTATGAACAGTTCCAAATCCCAGTGAGTTTTAGCAAACAATAGATGACTAAATCAATAAAAGTCAGAAAAACCCTACCGGTACAGCTGAACTTTACTGCATGTGATTGATTCCTTTTGAACACAATCTCCAGTTATGAGGGTGTGCACACTTGTGCAACGACATTCTCTCAGCTGCTTATGTTGAAATGATTTATCCTGGTCTGTTGTTCCATTACAAAAGCCACGCATTTGTGTCAACTTTGCGTGCCCAAGCAATTGGCGTTGTTTGATGGGTGTGACTTTAGAAGCCGCCAGAAGAGGGCGCTGCAGGTCCCTGCTAAACCGGACTCGACTTTACCGTGGTTACTGCACTAATAGAAACAAGCAATCAAGATGGATGCTTGATCCATTGTTACGCTTTGATAATGTGACTTAGTTACTTTGTGAATCTCGCAGTTGCTGACCTCTCACGTCTTTTGCTGCTGCGTCCACTCAAACATTCTTTCCCTGGCCCGCTGGTGTGTAATGTGTTACAGATGATCTTTTCCCTTCACCCCTTCGAGCCCGCCAGGACCCCCCCCCCCCCCCCCCCCTCTCGCTGGGGAACCCGGCGATCATTTAGTCAACGTGCCAGCTACTTTGGAGCGTGAGACATTGTGAGGACTTGCTCTGTTTGTGGCGCCGCGTGTTTCAAGATTCGGGAAATCGTTTAGTTCTTCGTTTTTCCACCCGACAAGCACCATCCTTCATGCTGAATATTATTGGCAGTGAGCGATGTCCAGTGTCACATCTGAGCAAACATCCTTTTTCTCAGGTTAAGTTGATACTGAGTGCTGTTTGAATATTCTATTCACTACCACGTTTTCCAATAGTGGATCAGCATCCCACAAAAACAGAATAATCTGTCTTCTGCACTATTAAGAGTTTGCTGGAATTGCATAAGAATGTACAAAAACCTCCTAAAGTATCTACAAACCTAATGTATAAAGTTCTGTGTATATGTCAACTTAAATCTGGTGCGCTGTTAGTGACTTTGCGGGCATCCCATCAGAATTCCTCGCTGTTCCATAGCGCCCTCTGATCCTGAGTGGAAGTCTTCCTGTTCTTCTTTCTTTGGGGAGATGAAGAGGAGGCGAGCGGAGTTGTTCCCTCTTCCGCTTTTTTTGCACACATGGAAGCCCCCACCCCCACTGACACATGCTGTCTCTTTTTTTCCAGGTCACGCTCGTATGTTTCCGGTTTGTAAAATGTCTTTGCTGTACGATCCACATTGTGGATTTGTATTTGGAAACACGTCACGATCCTCCTTTCCTCTTTTTCTTCCCAGACTCAATAGTTTCTCTGTCCCAGCTTATTCTGGAGACGTGACCGGTAACTGTGTGCGACTTGTGTGTTGGCTTGGCGTGGTTCATTTTGCATGTGCGGTCTGCATGGTCCCAACACTGACCGATTAAGCATCTTGACATTAAACGCACATAAACATGCAGCGCAATCTCCCCCTGACCTATTTAGTTCAAAATGGCCACCGCCGCAGCTGCTGCCTGGAGAGCAGGCAGGAGAAAAGACAGCTTTTCTTCTGAGCACCTCCCTACCCTCTGTCAACTCTTCCACTTAATTCTGCCATCCACGAGCGCTCCGCACCGCTTCGTCGCCGCCGTCTATAAGCCGCACATACACGCGCGTGTCCTGTATGTGTGTCGTACGTGAAGGAAGAAAATGTTTGTTTGTTTTGTTTTTTTTGATCATCCAAAGCGCTTTCTGTCCACAGCATTAGCTACACCAACACAATTAAACAACTCTTATCTACACATCACAAAAAAAGTACATTTAAAAATGAAAGATTTTTCATAATTCAAATTTGGGCACAAATTGAAAAATAGGCCAAAAGACTGAGTTCAATTTTAGTCCACTGGTCGCGTGTACGAGACGAGCATGAGAAAGCTATGTTAGCGTGTTAGCTGTCGCAGTGTGTCCGCCGAGACGTGTACACACACACACACACACCTCGCGTATCATTTCACAGTGGCTGGAAGAAGAAGGAAAAAAAACAAAACAACAACAGCTATTGTTGTTGTTGACGTTATTTGCCGGACGTCTGCTCGTTTAAACGTGGACACCAGTGAGTTGGATCGGACAGACAAACGCTGGGGAAATCTATCGTCATGTCTTCCTCCTTATTAAGAGTCGCACGTTTTTTTTCTCCCTCTCAACATTTTACACCAAAACGTTAAATACAACTGAGGCAGGTGCTTCTTTTGTGTGCCACTTTAGGAAGCTTGCGCACTAGCATGTTTTGTGTGCCTGCGTGCGTGCGTCCAAGTGTTGAGAAATGTTTGCCGTGATGAAAATACGCCGCCCGTAGTCCACCACCGTCACGCCTGCATCGACTTACGAGTTGAACAATATTTTTCGGCGCCGGCGCGTATTAGCCGATGTCACGCGCTCACCTTGTTTGCTGTTCTTTCTCAGCCAACCACAGAAGAGCCGGTCACGCGGTGACCAACATCCTGGCCAAGGAACTGATGCAGGAAGACGTGCTCGCCAGGAAAGGGAAGGACGAGCACAAGGTCGAAGCGGGAGATTCCTTAGAGGAGCTGCTGGAAGCTGCGCCTTCTCGCTCCAGTTAGACTTTTTGTTTAGTTGTCCACGTTTTTTTGCTTCGCTTTGCGTGTAAGTGTCACGTGTGCCCACGCAGCTTTGCTGCGGCCAATGTTGACGTTCACTTGCATCGTCGCACACGTCTTGTGCTCTTCTGGGACAACACGTGTCGTCCCCTGTTCAGACGTTGGATTTTTGCCACTTTAGTGAAAATGTAACAGTTTTTGATAACATACGCAACTGTTCCTCACTTGTCCGTGCGCTTTGTCAGTTTTTTTCGCCGTAGCTCTTAACCACTTGATTCACCAAAAGGGCAACCTCCAATCCGGAGGAGGGATTCACTGGTATTCCCCAAATTTTCTTTCGCAACGTGAGGCACATGGATCTGCTTCAAACGGTTCGTTTTGGAGGCACAAATTGTCCACATTTATTTGTATTTGTATTCTTAAAATGATTTTTGCTCGGTTGTTGTTTGATACATTGTACATTGCTGTTCATAAATGCTGACGTTTCGGCTGCGTCACTGGAAAAAGTGTCCATGAGTAGGAGTCCAGTTTTGTCATTTCACGCACAGTCACAGGTTGCTCCCACATGGTGCCAGTTATTTTTATCTGTCTTAATTTGTATAAGGGATGACACACTTAATTGAAGAAAAGCAGCACAGTCAAATGACATGACCGTTCCTTTCAATTCGCCCGCGGTGTCATTAGAGAAAATTCTTGCACAGAGCGAGCGGCTCGCCTGGGCCACATTTGTTTGGAAACAAAAAGCACTTTACATGCCTGTGTGCTTTTAATGGGAGTCATCTATTTTTAGTTCCTACTTATGTGTGCGTCTGTGTGCTTGTGTTTTCTGTAATTATGCTGCCCACCGCTCGGTCATCAATCTTCAGCTTTATAAGCAACTTTGTGGTATCTGCGGAGATCGCACGCTGGAAAAAGTGGCCAAAATGCTTGCGTGGGCGGCTTTTGAAAACAAGCGGCTGTCGTGTGTGTGCGCTTTGATGTACTTTGTGGATGCCACACACACACGCACGCAACGCACACACTTTTCCCACTGAGATACAAGCCTGCAAATGCAACACAATCCCTCAGCAAATATGCAATATCTCTGCCGTTCCTATGCGAACACATCATGTCATGTGTCCTTTTGCAACTTCGACTCGTTGGTGTGACCGATGTCAAGTTTCTGCTTCGAGATGTCGCTCGCCCTCGAGTCGCAGCGTGTTTTGTAAGAGTGGTGCTGAAAAAGATGTCAATCAGGTGATTGACACCTTGGACTGTTGTGAGCACCTGCTGGCGCCGCTCTTATTTGCACACACATTACAACCATAAGCACACACAGGACAAGCACAAAAACCTGCTGTAATTGTTGTTCATGTGTGACTGGAATGTGGAGAAAGCGTCACTGGAATGTACCTTTTGGTTTTTCTAATTTGAGTCTTTTTTTTTTTTTAAAGAGAATTTCTATGTAGATTTTTACAACTGATAATTTTTTTAATCTTATTGAATGCATATTCTTGGCTTTTCCTTTTTTCCCAGAGATTGCTCTTTTGTAACAGTGCACATAAGATTTGTTTGCTGCGCAGAACAATTAAAATGTCTTTAATTCAAGTTTGTGTTTTTGTTTTTAGTCACTCTTTGGTTATGTGAACATGTTCAATTGTGGTCAAAGTGTTATCAAAAAGTTAAATATCTGAAGGATTGTGAATTGTAACTTCCAGTTAACGATCTGTATTTTTCGTGGAGCATGCTCCGCCTTAGCCTCCTCTGTTAACGCATTTCTGAGTGAAAATGGCAGAAAGTTTTTTTTAAAAAAAAAAAAAAAAAACAACAACAACCTGCCTTGGTTTTATTGCCAGAAGACAGAGGAGGAATGTATCAACAGTGGAAACTATGAACTTTGGCAGATGCATTCCAGGGCTCCAAAGATTCCAAATGCAATTTCCAGCATGAACGTGACATGTATGTGTACGTTTTATCTCCTTTTATACAAACATTGTTTTTCATTCATGCCATTGACTCAAATGTTTGTGTTTCCACTTTATGGAAGACCCTTTCTGTTCCAGTAAAGGCACGCTTGACGAGTTCGCCGACATCTTGTCGAAAGCTGTTACTTACAGTATACCTGCCTCCCTTTTTCTTAACCGTTCACGACTTGGCGCATCGGCCACGGGTCCCACGACCTTATTCCTGCTCGGCTCTGCGACAACACAGATGTCATGACTGACAGGTGTCGCCCCCGCGCTCCGCCAGTCTTTTTCCTGTCGGGCAAATGTCCGAAATTCCACGTTGTGTCATTGTGGCTCTGCACACGAATGCCAGGAAAAGCTTCTGGAGACTCCGCGTGGCCGTCAACTGCGGTCAGCACGCCTCGAGAACTTTTGGACTTGCATGAGAGTGAAACTAGCCCATGTGTTTTATGACAGTGAATTCAGCTTTTTTTTTTTTTCCCCCCCCTCAAACCTAAAAGAAGTGATCAACTACGCTGCTGTTTTTTGAATGACCACTGTTAGATCTTAAGAGGTCAACATGACTTTCACTGCTTTATCTTGAGCAAAATCCGCTTTTTACTAGAAATGGAACAAATACACTAAGCCAATCTATATCTAGGGATGCATTGGTACCACTTTTATTCGGACCGAGTACTAGTACACGTACTTAGATTTGAGTACTGATTGTTTACAATGCCGTTACAGCTTGTAATTGTTAATTTTTTTTAATCAAATATTGTTTAGAAATTTCACTCAAATCTACTGGGAACACTGTGTCATACGTGTTTAGCTTAAAGTATCTTCGCATGGCTGTCAGGCTAGGAAAGTGGTATCGGTGTCATGGTATTGGAGTGTTTTTTTTTTTTGGCATTGCATCACTACTTGTATTGGCATCAGTGCATCTCTAGTTGTACAATCTCAGTGTTCGACAAACTAAAAGAGGCAACAATAGTCTGATTATTAAAAAAATAAAAATAAAAAAAATCGTACTCTTGTGAGTTGCATTCCGACGTGTACCGCGCATGCTCAATTCAGTTCATTTTGTGACTGCAGAGCGTTTTGACCAGTTTGCACTTGAACGCTTCATTAGGTACACTTTCTGATTCCAAATTCTGTCGCTCAGTTTTTATTGACACGATCAGAGGCGCCAATCATTTTAGCAACTCTTGTATTGAATCTGTTTACTTTGTACCCAATGAAGTGTCTTTTGACAATGTTTTAGGGATTTTTGTTTATTAAAGTAATTTGACAGAGAATTGGCCATTTTCAACCCGCTACCCCAGACAAGACTGTTGTTAACAAGCCTGCCAAATTTGGACGAATTAAAGAAAAATGCCAAATACAGTATATACCATCCTGCCCGTGCTGCGGCGGTCGAAATGGGCCTTGAAATAAAAACAAAATATCCCGCAATTGTGCCGCATAGCCACTGATGCAATGCAGTAAGTATGCTGAATACTTGCGTCGCGGGGCAGGACCCACTCGTGCCAGGTACCCGCGGGCTTCGTTTTAGCCACGCAACAAGGGAAATGATGAAAATTCATATTGCTGTCGGAACAATTCAGTACTATATATTCCCCAGTATTGGCACATTTTCAGTAATTCAAACATAGTTTAGAAACAAATGACTGAATTCACTTTAGAGGATTTTAAAATCAATTACAAAACAAGCTGTTGTCGTAGTGTCAAAGACTGCTAAAACATTATGAACAATGAATGTTATACATTTAATACTATTTTGTGTCTTAAGTTGAGCAATAAAAATCAAAATCCTCATTTGTCTTGATGAAGAAGTCGGATTAAAAGCAGTTGGAGCCAGCAAGACGTCTGGCCCTCCTGTTTTCCCAGAATGCTTCAGTCCCCTTGTTGGTGTATTGTGGTGAAATGTGTGTGTGACGTTCCACTCTGGGAGGGAGGTGTCACTGGATTGGAAAAAGGGTCTGAACAAAGAAAGGGGGCTGTATTATGTGTCGGACGACACAATGACACGGCCGTTGATAGCGGAGGCGGGCGACCAATGGAGGCGCAGGAGGATGTTTTTTTCGGCCTCTGATTGGCTGGCCCGGGCAGGCCGTCTGTCTCCAGGTAGCAAAGTGGAGAAGAAGAGGAAGGATGGAGGGAGGGAGGACAGAAGCGCACATGGATGAAGACAATAAAACCACACACAAGTCAAATCAGCTGCACCTTTATACCTCATCTTTTCTTTCTACGGTGTTTGCCTTTCTTTTATTGGGGTTGCCAAATGTTTGATTTGAACATGAACTTGGCTGTACACTCCAGGACTGTTCTCGCCTTTTTTTTTTTTTTTTAGAAAACTTTGGCTGCAAGCCTGCCCTCATTTGTTCACATTGGACACTTTTCAACTTTCAAGGAAGGCCCAGGGGAAAAACACAGTTCCTTACAAAAGAGGTCTGGGTGCTGCCAAGAGCATTTTTTCTTCCCCAATTAAACATGTGACTAAATTGCTTCGTGCCTTCACACGTCTGCTCAGCATCTCTTAACGTGCCCTTGATCGGTTGTCATGGCTGCTTGTACAATTCCAATGAAGTTGGGACATTGTGTTGAACATAAACAAAACAGAATACAATGATTTGCAAATCATGTTCAACCCTATATTTAATTGAGTACACGACAAAGACAACATATTTCATGTTCAAACTGATCAACTTGATTGTTTTTAGCAAATAATCTTGAACTTGGAATTTGATGGCTGCAACACGTTCCAAAAAAGCTGGGACAGGTGGTGGCAAAAAAGACTGAAAGTTGAGGAATGCTCATCAAACACCTGTTGGGAACATCCCACAGGTGAACAGGCGGGTGCCATGATTGGCTAGAAAAGGAGCTTCCCTGAATTGCTCAGTCATTCACAAGCAAAGATGGGGCGAGGTTCACCTCTTTGTGAACAAGTGCGTGAGAAAATAGTCCAACTGTTTAAGGGCAATGTTCCTCAACGTACAATTGCTAGGAATTTAGGGATTTCATCAGCTACGGTCCAGAATATCATCAAAAGGTTCAAGAGAATCTGGAGAAGTCACTGCATGAAAGCGGCAAGGCCGAAAACCAACATTGAATGCCCGTGACCTTCGATCCCTCTGTGTTAGTGCATAAAAAACCGACATCAACGTGTAAAGGATATCACTGCATGGGCTCAGGAACACTTCAGAAAAGCAATGTCAGTAAATACAGTTGGGCGCTACATCCGTAAGTGCAACTTGAAACTCTACTATGCAAAGCAAAAGCCATTTAGCAACAACACCCAGAAACGCCGCCGGCTTCTCTGGGCCCGAGCTCATCTAAGATGGACCGCGCAAAGTAGAAAAGTCGTCTGTGGTCTGACAAGTCCACATTTCAAATTGTTTTGGGAAATTGTGGATGTCGTGTCCTTCGGGCCAAAGAGGAAAAGAACCAATCCAGACTGTTATGGACGTGAAGTTCAAAAGCCAGGATCTGTGACGGTATGGGGCTGTGTTAGTGCCAATGGCATGGGTCACTTACACATCTGTGAAGGCACCATTAATGCTGAAAGGTACATACAAGTTTTGGAGAAACATGCTGCCATCCAAGCGACGTCTTTTTCATGGACGCCCCTGCTTATTTCAGCAAGACAATGACAAACCACATTCTGCACGTGTTACAACAGCGTGGCTTCGTAGTAAAAGAGTCCAGACCCGTCTCCCATTGAAAACGTGTGGCGCATTATTAAGCGTAAAATACGCCAACGGAGACCCCGGACTGTTGAACGGCTGAAGCTGTACATCGAGCAAGAATGGGAAAGAATTCCACCTACAAAGCTTCAACAATTAGTGTCCTCAGTTCCCAAACAATTATTGAATGTTGTTCAAAGAAAAGGTGATGTAACCCAGTGGTAAACATGAGCCTGTCCCAGCTTTTTTTTGGAACCTGTTACAGCCATCAAATTCTAAGTTCATGATTATTTCCTAAAAACAATCAAGTTGATCAGTTTGAACATTAAATATCTTGTCTTTGTAGTGGAGTCAATGAAATATAAGTTGAACATGATTTGCAAATCGTTGTATTCTGCTTTTATTTATGTTTAACGCAACGTCCCAACTCCATTGGAATTGGGGTGGCATGACGGCCTGCGCGCGACACGCTACTAGGAGACGATTAACACGGGCCACCGACGTGTCAACCGATTGGCTGTGCCATCACGCTGCCGAGTGACGTCTCCATCGCCGCCGCCGCACTTACACAGACTGTCGCTTTTTGTCCAATCAGATTTGAGCCTCTGTGTGTTGCCGTGTCAATGTAATCTGCCCAGGGCCTTCAGAATCGGTCGTGCTGAGCCAAGCAACTTAAAGTATTCGAGGCTGTTTCATGAACCGATCCCATTTCAAATCCGTCCTCACAAGACCGGCGCGACGTCGGCATTTTCCGTCCTCGGACTGGTTGGTCGGAGCAAAGGTTGCCACGGCTACTAGCAAAACATTGATGTAGCAATCTGCAAAAGGTAATGGACCTCGGGTCATTTTTGCTGTCTGGCAACGATCACGAGGGTTTCAGACTCGGACCAATTTCATGACAAGATTATTGCTGATCACAAGTTCTTTTTTTTTCTTCCAATTTCTAGTTATTTTGGGGCGGAGTTTCTTGGAGCGTGTGTGTGTGTGTGTGTGTGTTGAGGCACTTCCGGGTGCCCCCTATCTGTCTGTCTCGTCAGTCTGACGGCTCCACTGGGCAGTAAACAGTCAGCTGACCTCCATCGTGATGAGCCCGCAGCGCAACTTGCGTCTTGGCCGTCCCCCGAGGCGATGTGGGCGGGGCGCCGACATTTGGAGGCTGGAATTGCCTCCAGCAGACATTTCAAGCTCATCAAGTGGGTCTGCTTGAACGGAGCGAGTTGAATGGATGTGTGGTTAGACGGTGCACATGATCAGCAATCTTTAATCAGTAATCTGAAGAGGGTGCATTGTTTTGTGCGAATTTGTCATTAATTTGACTATTGTCATTAGGCACCTAGACTGACTTTAAGCAACTATATATTTTTTTAGTTTTGATGTATTTTCTCAGTGATACTGCCTTTCAGCTGCGTTGTTGTTCATTTGTCTGACCCACGGAGACAATCAAATACTGAGGGCGAAGACAGAGGCAATGACATCATTCCTTTGCTCAGTTGCCATGGTTACACCTACATCTGCCGGGGGGGGGGGGGGGGGGGATAAGGTTTTTACACCCACTTTCCTGGAAATGTTCTTCCTTTGTTTTATGATGCGATCGATGCTCGTTTTAGCCTTGTAGACCGTCTGACGACAAGCAGCCGTCTTCAGATGTTCCTCTCCATCATCCGAGTTCTTCTGACTGTGGCATGCAGAACGGCAAATGTGACGAGCGGAATAGGCGGGGCTTGTAAACAAGGGCTGCACAGAGAGGAGGAGAGAGGTGCAGCGTAACTTGCGGCCACCACATTAGGGACAGCAGACGGGCAATTTTGGCGCGCACACGTGGTGTGCGTGTGTTTAGGCCAGCGCTTGCAGAACGCGCGTTGCTGCAGGGTCGAAGGCCGTCGGGCAGACAGGCCTGGTGGGCGGGGGGGCCGCTTGTGCTAAATGGGACGAGCAGAGGCTATTGTGCAGCAGTATTAGCGTAAGCAGCTTATGCCGGCTAAGTGGAGCTGCTTAGACAAACAGACGCACAGGAAGAGACAAATACTTGCACAATTAAGATTCCTTTGATTGACTATTTCTTTCACATTGATGTTCGTTTTCACGTGCGCTCCTGCGGCTCACCGACGCCGACGCTTCTCGGCCAGGCGCTCCTGCCGCCAAACTGAGTCGGGAAGACGAAGCGGAAGGGGGAGGGGGGTGCAAATGGTGGAGGTTTCCATGGCAACGGGCCGTGCCCCGCCGCAGACGTCATCTCTCGTTGCGGGCTTCTGAAGAGCCGCGTGAATATTTGACATTCATGGACGCGGACACAGTGACACGCCATTACCGCTGAGCTCCTCCTGCTTCTCCTGAGTGAAACACACCACGAAGATGATGATGAGGATGATTGTAGAAGGCGGCCCTCCATTTTTGTTGATCTAAAACAGAGAGTTTCTTTGAGTGGGGGGACCGAAACGTGGACGAGAGCTTTGTCAGGAGGAAGTCTGATTCGTCACCGGAAGCCGCACATCAGAACACGAGCTTGTTTTCCTTCTTCTCGCTTCCCAGGACATTTTGTCGTTCATCCTCGCGCGCACTTCGATATTCAAACTTTCCTCTCAAGCAGGTTGCTCACATTCGCGCGTAACTTTGAACCAATCCAAAACGCTCCTAATTATTTCCAAGCACGAATTGTATTCTCAATTGTTTCTCAGTTAGCAGTAGCTTTTTTTTGTATAGTACCCGGAAACCTAAACCCCCAAAACCCGACCCCAAGTTCAGCAGCTATTCTTGCCTGAGTTTGGTTGTCCTGGTCATTTTCTCTTTTTGTTCATTTTCTTCTCTAAATGTTTCCACAAATCCCAAAATATGTTTCTTCTTCATCGTCATCTTTGTCTTTGTCTTCTTCACCATCGAATTATTGTTCTTCTTCGTTTTCGACTTTTCCAATTTGGTGTTGGCGGTTTTGGGATGAAGCCCCTCCAAACGTCGATTTTGTCAAGGCTGAAGTTCCGGCAAATATTTCATGGACGGGTGACCTCCCTCCCCCCACCTAACCGAAGTCCAAGACTAACCCGACCCACCCCGACAAAACCTCCAACACAACACGAACCTTCGACGCAATGAGCTTTGACACGGCGAGCGTCGACGCGACGAGCTGCGGCATTTCCACGGCAACGGCCGTCGCCGTGGCGCCGAGTCGTCCGCTCGCTTCTGTGGCACATTTTCATGGCTGGCGCGGGGGGGAATTGTGCGTTTCCATGACGACAGCAGCGGTGACGGGAACATGATGGGATACCGGGGTGCGGTGGATGCGAGGACTGATTTGTGTTTAAGGATTATAAAAGAGGGATTGGGGTTACGTTTGCGTGGGGGAGAGAACGTCACAAACCTTCTCCGGCTGCCCTAAAACAAACGTCAAGCAATATTTGAACCCACCGCCCCTGTCCGTTTTCCGTCCTCCCGGCTGACAAAAAACGGGCGCGAGGGCTCTCGGCACTGAAGACGAACGACTGCAGTAAGAAAGAGGAGAGAGAGGGTCCGTCTCACGCGAAGAGAGAGTTTTGGGGGCTTTGAAAGGGAGCATTGTGCGTTTCTCGTGCAGCCCGCCAGCACGTTGAACTCAGGCTAGCGTTAGCCGTAGTTGCCGCCTTTTCTTTGAGCCAAACAGAAGACGAATTACAATCGTCCGTGAGAAAGATGCGAAATCGGGCGCTGACTAACGAACGTGGCAGACCTCCATATTTGACCACCGGTGTCAAACTCGTGGCCCGGGGGCCAGATCAGGCCCGCCGCATCAACGAAAGCAAATGAAGTATGTCCACTTCCTGCCACAATAGCAGATTTGCCTTCATTTTGATGATGTTGAGATATCGCAAGCATTTCTTTGTTACCAGTCCCCCTTTTAAAGTAAATTGAATGAAAACCATTTTTACGGACTTCTACTTTCAAAACGAGTTATCCATCAATTTGTTGTTTATATGTTATGAGCGTCCATTTATACTGATATGTCAAACCGCTGCAGTGTAGCGCCAACTACTGGCAAGGAGGACTTACTGAATGTCAGTTTTTTTTTTTTTCCGGTGACTGGTATCAGCTGCCTTCACGAGTACCATGTACCTTGAAATAAGGCCGGTAACGACCCGATGGCGATACCCGGTATCGGTCCTCGCCCGGTTCCGTCGTAACGGCCTTCTGAGGGAAATCGTGACGATGCCGCGGCCCACAACAAAAATGAGTTTGACACCGACGTACCTATCCTTTGTTTGTATGTGCCTTGCGATTGGCTGGCAACCAGTTGAGGGCGTACCCCGCCTCCTGCCCGATGACAGCTGGGATAGGCTCCGGCACGCCCGCGACCCGCGTGAGGAGAAGCGGCTCACAAAATGGATGGGTGGATTATTATTATTATCATCATCATCAACATAATTTATTGTTTAGTATTATTGTCACAGTTGCATTCTATTTTTGTTGTTTTTCTGAATCCACACGGAGCACAGTAGATAAATACTGGTGATTAAGGTGTCCTTAATCTTGAGGCCATTGGAGCGCAACGGGCCCACAGTATTAGACACGTCTTACATATTTCTACACGAGCTGGGACTAATATCCGTTAGAAACCCACGCTCAGGTCATCGCAGGAGATTATCGTCTTAAACACAGAACATTTCGTCTCTGCCAGTGTCGACCAAAAAGCGAGTACTGTACCGATAACGATTGGAAGATGCTTCACGGGATCTTCCGGTATCGCGTATTAGGAGCGCTTGCGCAGTCGCACCCGGCAAAGCGGCTCGATGGGATGTCGGACGAACTGCGGTCACGCGGGCCGAGTGGGTCAGGAGGAACGTGCTTCTTCTGCTTGTTTATTTTATTGATTTGTATTTATATTGGGAAAAAGAGTGCGGCCTCCACCTTTGCAGTGGCACGCCAACAATTGACCCTCTGTAAAGCTTCAAACGTGATTTTCCCAAAGTGTGTCAATGACGCGAGTTGTCGACAACATACAGTACGTGCCGAGCCGCGGTTCTTATCTTATCTTATCTTATCTTATCTTATCCTTTATCTGATCTTAGCAGACGGGAGTCGTGTGTGTCTGCCGGGAGGAAATGCAGCACATTGTTCAAGCACAGAGCCGCACTGTGTCCTCTTTCATGTGTGGAGCCGCCATGACACAGCTGCAGTGGAGGAGGGGGCGAATAGGGGCGGGGGTCAAGGGAAAGAAGAAGAGAGGAAGTTTGCAGGGGGCGGCGGCGGCGGCGGCGGCTTCCTTCCTTTTCACCGGACGCGCTTCCTGTTCCGCCACACGTTGCCATGACATCACGTCCTGCTCTTTCCTAACGAGGATCAGATGGAACCCTCAGTGGCGGCAAATGTTTTGGTTTTTCCTGTGGCGGCGCAACACTGACTGTTGTTGATTTCTTTTGCTGCTCGATGCTTTCGCTTGGCTGTTTCCTCGCTAACGGCTCGCCGTATTGTTGACGCTTACACACTTCAAGCGATCATATTTAAGGATTCTACTAAGCGACAAGCTACAGACAAGCGAATATATGCCGGAACGAGATTTGAACTCGGAACCTTTTCACTGCAGTGCGGCTGTGCTAACCACGAATGCATTTTGATCCTAAAATAAAAAATCCTTGTCTTTGTTTTCTGACTAACGTTATCAAGTGAACGAGGATCATTCTGCTATACATCACTGGAAATGTGTTTTTGTTGCTCCATTGTGTAAACGTGTGTCTAATGAGGAGGAATGCGCTTCATTAGGCGAGATGGGGAGGGGGGGCTGCGAAGAGAGCGAGAGAACAAGCGCGTCTCTCTTCTCTGTCGCCACATTCAGAAAATGGTGACACAACCCTGCGAGTCATCAACTCCCCCCCCCCCCAAAAAAAACAACGAAAAAAGGGACTTTCAAGCTATCCGTTCGAGCAAGTCCAACAAAGTCCTTTTGATCCCCCTCATGGGTCACGTGCTCCCCTCGCATATTCGCGGGACTGCTCGTGAGTCAGCAAATTAGAACGGAGAATTCAAATGTCCTTGTTGTTTTCGTGCACCTGCGACAGAAACCTTCTTGTATCTTTTGCGCATGTGACTTGTCAACTTCTTCTTAGAAGAACCTGATTGACACTCGAGACTTTTCCTTGAAAGTTGCCTCGAAGGTTCGACAATGTCAATTAGACAGTTTTTGTTTTTCCAAGTCTTAACTTCTAAATGTGGAATGTGTTGGAACATCTCCGTGCTGTGCACCACCAGTGAATCAAACGGGGCCAAAGTGCTTTACTATGTCTGACTCATCTATGTGTGTGTGTGTGTGTGTGCGTGTCTGTTTCCTGTATTCGGGCTCTGACTAATGGTTGGATGCGTTTGCGTTCCCGCAGCCCAGCGGGAGCACGCCAACATGGCTGCCGCCCAGATTTGCCGTGGACTGGCTGACAGTTGCCGTGGCAACCGGGCAACACAATGGCTGCGAGGCGGGGAGAGGGGAGAGGGGAGTCAGCCATTTTGGGTACGCAAATGGCTGTGATGTCTTTTATTAGCAAGGAAATGGAAGCGCTGTGGTTGCAATCCATTTGTATGGAATTGATATTTCTATTTATGTTTTGACAAAAAGGTGCCGTTGCTTTGAAGCTTCAGAAGGTTTGTAGACGCGAATGTCATCGATGAATTTCTGTATGTCTGACACTTGCCGACGATTGACGGATTCGACTCTTTAGTACGTTTGCGATCGGGGGGGGGGGGGGGCAATGAGACTTTTTCATTGGAAGAATCTAAAATCCTCTTGAAGCAAATCCAAGTCTTTCCAAGTCCGCATCAGGGCGGCCGACATCTTCTTGTTCGAGTCCGAGCCCGCCCGTCGCGACGTCTCGGGAAGCTATTTATTCAATGTGGAACACGCCGACAAAAAAGATCCACTTCATGTTTGTCTTCTCTCTGGATATGCGCTCATTTTGATATTCTGACTGGTTGTATATCATTGATGATGATTTCTATACAACTGTCACTATTATATATTTGTACCCATCAGACACAAATTTGTGCCTAAATCAAGACGAGATCATTCAATCTGAACGAATACTTTTTGGGTCATTTTGGATTTTTGGTCCGGTAAAATGGGTGCCTCGGCGCCATAAAGGTTAGGAAACAGACGGGAAAAGGACACAACGCTGACCGGTTTCAGAATCTTTTTATTTGAAATGTCAGTGTTCAAGAGAAAATAAAACAGCAATATAAATATTAGCAGAAAAATAAATGTAACACAGGGATAAAGCAGGGGGGGCTAAGCATTTGATAAGAAAGATAATACAGCAGGAAAGAGTAGTATTAATTCAGCAGCGGACGGACGGACACGTATATAATATTTATCGTCATTTGTTCATATGGACAGAAAGAGAATGCACAAGATCAAATCACCGCAAAAAGAACATTGAGAGGTTACACAAGGATAGAAACATTTTCAGATTTGTTTCTTTTTTTTTTTTTGTCATTTCTTTACAGCGTGATAAAAGATAGAAGAGAAAATGAAGACAAAAATATGCGCAACACATCACAAGTTAACTAGTCTACGTGTGTCACCTTATCTAAAGTTATCTTTCATTTGTTGTATGTACACTGTAGAGTTAGTTGGCATGGCGCTTAGTTACTACATTGCAACGCAAACTGTTGAAGATCATGTCATATTTTCATTTTTGTTGAATAAATCTGGTGGGTTTTTTTCTTCATTTTCTTGAAAAACAAACTGCAACACATTCCAGTAGTGAGCCACGCCTTGTGGAGAAGGACGTTGGATTTGGGACGGCGGCGGTCCCGACAACACAAACACCTGGCTCACACCGTCGACGGGACTTGATTTGTTTATTTACAAAGAGCGGGCGGCGGGGTCACGACGGAGGACGGGCGGCGACGGACGAGCGAGGCGAGCGGGTTCGCCTCGCTGACCCCGGCCCGGGGTCAGCCCATTTGAGCTCAGCGGTTCCTCTGTACATTCAGCGAGCGGAGCCGAGGGGCGGTCGGGCCGACGGAACAATGTTTTAGGCTCCGCCCACCACCGCCGGACGTCATATCTTACGCATGCAATCGCTCGACGCTATTGCAAGAAAACTCAATAACGGCAAATACGACACCCGAATGTGATTTACACCCGACATCAGTGCAATACTTCAGGTTGGCTCTTAATGTGGGGGAAGTGATGGGGGGGCGGGGCTTGGGGGCCAGCTGGACACCCCCTGTGGCCTCTCACTGCGGGTGCATGCTCGGGTCATAACAGGAACAGGAGATTACCGGCATACATATTCAAACTGTGGTTTACAAAAGTTCTTTTCCGTCGGGCAAATGCTACATGTGCATTGCGATTTTGGCGGGGGGGACGTCCTCCTCTTTTGCTTTTTGCAATGCATAGTTTGCGACGCTAAACTAGTACGATGTGGTTTGAACCTTTAAAGAGCATGCAGACGAAGTTTGTAATAGCGGTAAAAGATCCCGCGCCAAAAAAGGGGGCCGAGCCTACGTAGAAATATGATGGCGGCGAGCGCACTCGCAACGGCTGACTTCCCGCGCACAACAACTCCGACATGAAAGACGACAACATTTCTGTGGATACATCAACCTTGGGAGCTTTCTTGTCTTAGCCAAAATCAAGCAAAAAGAAAATCACAATAACCCGAACCCACACCCGAGCACCAAACATCGACCGATTACAAGCGGAAGCATTCGGGCGCCTTCGAGACGCTTCCGAAGGAGCCGCTCGGACCGCCGCTCGTGCGATAGCTGGTGGTGGGGTGTGGGGTGTGTGTGGGGGGGGGGGGGGGGGGGGGGGGGTTACACTTCTCGTCAGACCGGATTGAGCATTCCTGCGCCTCCTTTTCTACTTCTTCTCCTTCTTGGTGGACTTCTTCTTGGAGGCGGGGGTCTGGGCGGCTTTCGGGGGCTCGGGCTGGCCCGGCTGGGGCGGGGGCAGCGCCTGCTGGCCCGCCTGCTGGGCCACGGCCTGCTGCTGCTGCTGCTGCTGCTGCTGCTGCTGCTGCAGCTGCAGCTGCTGCTGCTGGGGGTTGGAGGTGAGCGTGGCCGTGCTGCCGGGGATGTAGACGTTCTGCCGGTAGTCGGGCACGTGCTGCAGGGTGAAATGGGGGCTGTAGCGGGTGCTCAGGCCCATCGTGCCGGGTCCCAGGGTGCCGCTCGCGTCGCTCACTTAGGGGAGGGAGACAAAAGGGAGGGGAAGACTTGTTAGAAAAGGAGAATTCGGAGCAGTGGCTGCGTAGAAGCCTCGTAACGTAATAACCGGCCAATCACGTAATAAAAGTCATTTGGAGATCGCTCGTCATGCTGACCATCGACTTAAATCGACAAAACAAGAGAGAGAGCCTATGCATTTGCGCAGTTATATCCCAAAACAAAAGGTTGCAGTCCAATTCATTATGGGCTCACTTATTACATTTGCAAAGATTATAATTGTATTTATTTATTTTTTAAGACAAAGTGATGCCCTCGCAAGTGGGCAAGGAGAGCGGGAGAGCGACAAGTCGCAGGTTCACTTTCAGCCGTTTCCATGACGGGCCAAAGAGTCAAACTGATAGAAAATGAAGACACTCGCAAGGAGCATGGAGAAGACGCAAATCACAGCCTAGGCCACGCCCCTAAAGTGCGTATGTGGAACTTTCGGCTTCATCACACTTCGTAAAACATGTTTACTTCGAATGTTTTTTTTTGGTTTTTTTTTTAATGGTTGCTTTTGTTGGAGTTGATCTTTTTTTCTCTTCTTAAAATACAAGATACTGCTGTTATTGTTACAATAATATTATTGTATTCGAGTCTACAGGAAGAGCGATGTCTATATATTATTATTGTTATTATATTTCTCCTTTTCCAATATGTATAAATCAACTTTATTGGACTCGGAGTCCCCCAGAACGATACCAAACACCCAAAAGTCGGATATCACCCCAACTTTAGCTAGTTTGTGTCGCGCGGCAACAACGTCGCACTGTTTAGCAATCCCAGTCGTCCCCGGAAACGGAAACGTCATCCGCTCCGAAGCTTTGAGCCGAACGGAACGTACGTGTGGAGCCGCTAAAGGTTGCGCAGATAATAAGTAGCTTTCATTACCGCTCAAAAACAACCAAACCAGCTCAAGAGTTAACGTCTACCCATTAGCATTTCTCCCAGCTAACCATGCTAACTCGCGTTTTGAGTCACTTAAATTCATGTTGCTTTTTCCACGAAGTCATCCATTCTGTTGCATTTTATGTTACAGTATGTAGTTGTTGTTGTTGTTTTTTTTGTATAAACCTGCGCTAAAAGGTGACCGAACGTAGTCAGTTGTAACTGATCAGCGCCTCTTGCTTTATTTATAGCTTAGCCGGCTAACGTGGCGCATTACGCTGCGGTCACGTGGCAGTGGAAACTTGAGCGATGACTTGAGAGCTCGTTTGCCAAAGAGCCGCTCTCGTCTTGATTTCGGCTTATTTCGCTTTCGTAGTCCACGTCCGGCTTCTTTTTCCGAGCGGAGACAGAAATGAGAGCGAGCGTGGCTAGGTTTCGTTGCAGTTGTACCTTTCTTGAATTCCGACTTGAACTCGCCCCGTGGCCAAACTCAAAACCTAACAAATTACTTTTCCACATTGAAATGAATTGAAATGCCGTGAATCCGTTCCAGCACCCAAATTTGGGTTCTATTGTTTATTTACTATATTGTAAAATATAAAGACATAAAACAATAGAAGACAATGCAATTAAATCAGCTGGTTTGATAAAGTGTAAATAAGTGTGTCGGCGTGCGCCTTTGAGGGGCGTGGCCCGAGCGAATGCCATCAAGAGCTCAGCCTCGTGTTAGCGTCCGTGCTCCTTGCGAGTGGTTTCATTTTGTATTTGTTCAGTTGAATGTTTGTCTTGTTCAATCAATCAAAAGGCTGAAAGTACATCGGCAACTGTTTCAAATTTTGGCACATAGTAAAAAAAAAAAAATTCATAAAAAATAAATAAATACATTTCAAAAATGACGACAAGGCGTCTTACTCACCGTTAGCTGCGGCCATCAGGGCCTGGAGCTGCTCAGCTTCAGTCGGGGGTTGGGGCCAAGGGCCCGTTCCCATGGCGACCTCGGGTCCGCCGACAGCCCTGCGCGTGCGGAGACAAAGACGAAGGTAAGACGTCGTTTTGCGTCGGCAGCTGACAAAGCAGCTGACGAGGAGCGCGGTTTTGCGACGCGCCACAGTAGCGAGCGTGTTTGTACGATATGTGCAAGCGGTCGGCCTTTTTTCTTTCCAGAAAAACCGGAGGTTTGTTTCGAAATAGCGTTAAATACCCTTGAAGGTGGTAAGCACTGAAAACACGTGCAAAGGCTACGGAGAATTTCGTACTGAATTGTTGCGAGAAAGCGTTGAACTCGGTTGGGAGCTAAAGACGAGCCCCGTGACGAAAGCAGGCTGCGGCGCATACCCCTGGCGCGAGGGCCTCCCCCACGATACAAGTAACGAGCGAGTCGGCGGCCGACCGGCGTAAGCTCCGGCCAACACTCTACAGCTTTGCGCCGCGCGCGTAGATCCACACGACATAGACACTTGAGTGAAAGCGAACTGCGTTATTATGTCTATATTAAGGCGAGTCCGCGAGCTAGCGAGCCAGCAAGCTAAGGAGCTCGCCCAAAACATCAGCGCCTCGCTCGGAGCGCGTCTCCCCACGTGACAGACACACGGGAAAGTGAACCCTTTATTAACCACAGCCACGGCGGCACACGGGCCGACGTATTCGATCGGCAGGTGAAGGCCTTGGGCGGACGCGCCCGCACGGTCCCGCGACTCCAGGGCAGGCCTCATTTTTCCAGGATTTCAGAGCCTTATTTTACATCCATGGTCATTTTTTTGAAAACCACCCTTCTCCCAATTTCCGGGCCTCTTTGGGTGCACGTTCAACGCGTGCTGCCGCAAACCGATCGTTTCCGTGTGGGCAAACATCTTTGTTTATTCCAAGGTGGCAATTTGCGTGTGTCGCAATCTGTGATTTGTCGCGCTGCGCGAACGAACGCAAGCGGCGCTGTTCACAAGCGATTTGAATCTGCGTTACACGAGTGATGCGCAACAACCAGCAAGCGAGCCATCAACACGCCCGTTCCTCAGGACAACTCGCCGGACGTCGGACGCCTGCTCCCCGAGACTCCAAAGTGTTTTTACGTCGGCCACGTCCCTCTCGTCGCAAAAGACAACGAGGCGACGCTCCGTTTGTGCTAAACGAGTCTCTGACTTATCACATCCTGCGGCTGTTGAGCGCTCCCTGTGGTCAGCCCGATCGGGAGTCGCAGTCCAATGAGAGGACCGCTCGGCCCCGCAAATATCCTGCGGCCATGTTTTGCTGGCTCGCTCCGGACCATTTAGGCACATCCGCTCTCCATGTGCAGATAAGCGCAACGCGTCGGCTCGCTTACTTCAACGGCAGCCTTCTTCCCGCCGTTCGCTTGATAAATGACACGAAAAGTCACGCGTGATCACGTTGGGCGACAACCACTACGCACGCACGCACGCACACAGTAAAGGCTGCAGAGGAAGTTCGACAAGCGCCATTTTGTTTGCTTTTGCACACATATACAGTCTGGCACAACAGCGCACGCCGATGAGTGCCGCGGCCCTTTCTCCGCCACAGCAGGCATTGTGGCCTCGATGCACACGGCGCAGCAGACTTTTAGGGAGACTAACACAAGCGCTACGACTTCGATACAGCTACACACACACACACTCAGCCGGGGTTGCACTATCACAGGAAACTCTCTGCCCCGAGAAACCAATCAGGTCCATTTCCTTTTTACAAACGCTGATCAGCTGCAAAGGGCAGAGAGCGGCTAAGCTTTGTACGTCGAAATGACGAGTACCTTGTCCCGCTCTTCGGCGTCCATCGAATGTGTGTACCGTATGGCATGTGGGGACTAAAAACACAACATGTTACACGCTCGCAAAGGCACGTCTACTTTTCAGCGAGGAGGCAATGACATTGATTTTGTCGAAGAACCTTTGCACGAACGCTCGCAAGAGCTGTATTTTTCTCCCACAAAATTGCCTTTTACAAAGCTCTCTCGTCGACTCGTTAGGTTTTCATCGCCAGCTGTTCTCGTCAGCCCCGTCCCTCGTTTCGACCAATCAGCTCGCGTCTCGTCACATTGTATTTCGTTCAGCCTTTCCCTGTTCACCGTCGTGATGAGTCTTCTGTTCCCTCGCGTTCCTTTCCTACGTTGAACTTTGTTTTCTGGACTTTCTTAATTTAGTGTTTGCTTCCATGTGCCTTGTTTGCCTTTTCTTGCGAAAAGAACTAATTTTGGGGGGGGGGGATGATGTCCTTCACCCTTCGCCACTAACATCACGCAACCTTCACACAGCGTCGGAAGCTAAACAATTGTTTTTGAGGACGACAACAGCATCGACAATCTGCAGCAATTCGCGCAACGGTGCGCAAAACGATCACGTGGCGTCACTTGGATTAAAAAAAACGCGCTCGTCAGATGTTGGGAGGCGAGAACAACCGCGTCCCTCCCCCACAGGCTCCGGCCGCCGTCGCTCATCTGCGGGCCTGAGCGGAGAGGAGAGGAGAGCAGCGGCCGGGGGAGGGGGAGAGCAGGCTGCGGCAGCCATTTTAGAAAGCAGGGAAGCAGCGAGGGGGGGGGGGGGTGGGGGGAGACCGCCTCAGACTGCGTGCATGGAAGCACACAGCTCAGCGTTATCATTGCAGCTGCAGTCGTTGAATCGCCATTTGTCATCCTTCATCACTCATCATCGTCGTCGTACTTGTGAGCGTGCGTGAGAGGAGCGCAACGTTGACTCACCCGCTGGGTCCTGGTCTCGGTCCCTGGTTAAAACGCCAGTCATTGTTGGGGGGCTTTTGCTGCAAGAAGAACACAAGTTGCAACATGAATCGCAAATTCAGCAGCGACAAACTTCACGACGGCTTTCGTGGGACGGTCGCTGTTGTGGCTGACACATCTGCGCGTGCGCGTGCGCGTGCGTGTTTGAAAAACGACGACGACCGCAAAATGGAAAATAAGCACGGGAAATCAAAACCTTAAAGGAGAAAAGCGGGAAAACGTCGACTAGGCTGCGGTTTTTCTTTGCATTCAACAAACGTGCGACTTTGCAATTGAAAAATCGAACTTTTCCGGTCTTATTTGCAGTCATTGGGACGTCATGCGCGATAAATACGATCTGTGGAGGGGAAAAAATGATACAAATCTAATCAATCGCCATCTGCCTCGAATTTGGGAAACCATCGAGCCCGAGGAAAAACAACCAATGAGAGAGACTGAGGCCTCGCAAATAATAAAACGTCGCGCTGGTAACACGTCATGTCGTAGGAACATTCCATTACGGGGAAAAGCTGCTGTTTCTGGAGTAAGAGGTCAGCGCCAGGCGACATCATCATCATCATCATAAAGACAAGAAGTGCTGATTATTTTCCAATTGTAAATTCCCCTTTGACACCGGGCGGGAACTGGACGACAAGTTGAATCCCGTATAAAAACGTTTCCAATCACAAGCTGCTTGAAAATTGCTGTCGTGTGTCACAATGTGCTTTTTTTTTTTCCTCGAAAGAATTTGGGCCTCTCTCGATAGGAAACATGAAGCGTGTTTGATTTTCGTAAACAAACGCCAGCAGGTGACTGCCAAAACTGCCCGGAACTGCAAAAGCCAGTTTCAACGTCCGTACGAGCCTGCGCGGAAACAGACCACGAACGCGAGAAACCCTTGGACACAACGCGCCCCCCGGATAAAGATCATTCAGAGTTTGGACTCTTCGGAAAAGCCGCCATGTTGGCCAAGGAAGTAAGAGCGCAATCCGGCAGCTCATCATCATCATCATCATCATCATCATCATCAGTGGACAACAGGAAGTCAGGGGTCAACGGACGACCTTGTGACTTCCCGTTTGCAACCCGAGAGCTTTTCTTTGACTATTTTGTTCCCTTATCCCTCCTTCACATCCCACCTTCCTCCGCTCTCCTCTTCCTCACAGCTACTAAGCAAACGCACAAGAACTTTTATTATTATTTTTTTTTAATCTGCTGTCAGCGTTCCTCCAGTTTGTCCTTCCATTACCACAGTTGGAAAAAAAAAACATTTGCATCATCACCAAAAAAAAAGTCGCCCACTTGGCAATCAAAATAAGTGCATTAAAGAGCTGTATCCAAAAGGATGTCTTCACAAAGATAATAGTAAAATGCTACTCTTAAGTGGTATTGTTAGCCTAATCGTCACATTTGATCCTTTATGGAAAACAAACAAGGTCATTGCTATTTCTAACAGTGACTTGGGCAGTTCTGCTAACTTAGCTAACGAGGCTAACGATACGCGGTTGACGTTTTCAGCGCGACACGATACGGGAAAAAATCGTGAACCCTCCTGTAGCAAAATAACGGGACCGAGCCCGAAAACGGTCGCTGCTGTCGATAACAGTTGGCCAAAATAAGTCGCGACAACCAGCAATTCGCAACATCCTCTGTTCTTTGACGCCGCTGCTGATGGATAAGAGGATAAGGATGATGCTATTGAGAAGGTTGAATTTGCGCGACACGTGCGGCTCATGTCGTACGGTTCCCCGAGACGCTCGTGCGTTGGCATTCGAAGCCGCGCGTCGGCCGCTCACCTCACCGGGCGAGCCGCCGAGGCGCTTCCTGCCGAGGGTGGTGTCGAGCGTGTTGCTGGGACTCAGCGTGGGCGTCTTCATGAACACGAAGTCGCTCCTGCTGGAGACGGTGGAGTAGCAGGGTCTGTAAGTGCGCGTGTGCGGGTCCCGGGCGCCGCCCACCACCTCCATGTAGCGGATGGGCCCGTCCGTGTTGAGCTGCAGGTGCGGGTCCTTGCCGGGCCTCTGCCGGTAGCGGCCGGACCGCCGGCTACCGTAGCAGCAGCAGCAGCAGCAGGGGTCGCCCGCGCCGTGGCCGCGGCGCCTCAGGCAGCGCGCCGTGACGACGGCCAGCGTGACCAACGACACGCCCGACACGCAGGCCAGAGAGATGATGAGGTACAAGGTGATGTCCGACATCCCGTCGCGCGGGGAGAAGGGCGTGCGGTGAGGCCTCGCCGGCGCATCGTCGGCCGCGGCCTTCTGGTCCACCGTGACCGTAATGTTCACCCGCGTGGACCTGGGCGGCTCGCCGTTGTCTTGGACGATGACCGCGATGTCGTAAGCGGAGCCTTGTTCCTCCTCGGCCCACTTGCGGGCCGTGCGCAGGTCGCCGGAGCGCGCCCCGATTCGGAACATGCTCGCATGCGGCCCGGGGGCGACGGAGTAAAAGAGCCAGGCGTTGTGCCCGCTGTCGGCGTCCAGCCCCACCAGTTTGTTGACGAGGTAGCCCGGGCCGGCGGACGGCGGCACGCTGAGCCGCAGGCCGCCGTCGTCGTCTGCGGCGGCGGGGTGCACGATCACGGGCGCGTTGTCGTTCGCGTCCACCACGAACACGTGCACGGTGACGTCGGCGGTCCTGGGGGGCTCCCCGGCGTCGCGGGCCCGGACCTCGATCCGGAAGGCCTTCAGCTGCTCGTGATCCAAGGAGCGCATGCTGAAGATGCGGCCGCTCTCCGAGTTCACGTAGACGTAGGAGGAGAGCGGCGAGCCCTGGACCAGGCCGGGCAGGATGGAGTAGGCGACGCGGGCGTTGTCGCCCAGGTCCGGGTCCGTGGCCGAGACGGCGGCGATGGGGGCGCCGGCGGCGTTATTCTCCGGGACGTCCACGGAGTAGGAGCTTTGGGAGAAGGCGGGGGCGTTGTCGTTGACGTCGGACAGCGTCACCACGAAGGCGGCCTGCGACGACAGCGGCGGCTCGCCGCCGTCGGTGGCCCCGATGACCACCTTGTACTCGGACTGGCTCTCGCGGTCGAGGGCGCCGGCCGTGGTGAGGCTGTAGTGCGTGTCGAAGGCCGAGTTGAGCTTGAAGGGCAGACCGCGCGGGAGGCTCAAGGTGACCTCCCCGTTCTTGCCGGAGTCCAGATCCCGAGCGCTGATGAGGGCTATCACCGTTCCCGGGGCGGAGTCTTCTCTGATGGGGCTGGTGAGTGACGTCAGCGTGACCTCTGGCGCGTTGTCGTTGACGTCCGTGACGTCGATAATGACGTTGCAGGAGCCCTCCATGGCGGGGGAGCCCCCGTCTCGGGCCTGCACCGTGATGTGGTAGGACGCGGCTTTCTCGTAATCCACCTCGCCCTGGACGCGAATCTCTCCGCTCTTCGGATCCACGTCGAAAAGCTTCACGACGCGCTCGGGCGTGTATTTACTGAACATGAACGAGATCTGGCCGTTGCGGCCCGAATCCGCGTCCGTGGCGTTCAATTTGGTCACTAACGTGCCCGGCGCGACGTTCTCGAGCAGGCTGACTTTGCTGACGGACTCGTGGAAGACGGGCGCGTTGTCATTGACGTCCAGAACTTGAATGAGAAGCAGCGTGGAGCCCGATTTCTGCGGCTGCCCGCCATCCACGGCGGTCAGCAGCAGCTCGAAGGACGCCCGCGCCTCCCTGTCCACAGCTTTGTCCACCACGAGCTCGGGAAACTTGCTGCCGTCGCTTTTGGTCTCCACGTTGAGTGTAAAAAAGTCGTTTTGTTCCAGCTGGTAGGTGCGTAAAGAGTTGCTCCCCACGTCGGGGTCGTGCGCGCTCTCCAAGCGGAAGCGCGTGCCCTGCGCAGCGGCCTCGGACACCTCCAAAGACACGCTGCTGGTGGAAAAGTGCGGAGCGTTGTCGTTGACGTCCACGACGTCCACCGCGACGCGCTGGATCTCCAGAGGGTCCGACAGAAGTATCTGAAGGTGGAGCGAGCAGGACGGGCTCAACTCGCACATCTGCTCCCGGTCCATTTGCTGCTTGATCACCAAATCTCCGCTGGCTTGCCTCACCTCGAAATACTGCGTGCCCGTTTCGGACACGACGCGCAGCCCCCTCTCAACGATGCTCTGGGGGCTCAGGCCCAGATCTTTGGCGATGTTCCCCACGATGGAGCCCGGGCTCAGCTCCTCCAACACGGAGTAGCTGAGCTGGGCCGAGGCGGAGGCGAGGCAGGCCAGAAAGCAGCACAGCCTCGCCAGCTGGCTCCCTCCGCCGGAGCGCTCCATTGTCCGGGAAACGCCGAAACTTCTCGCCTCAGCGTTCAGCGGCCATGATGAGTTGGGGTGAAGACGAGCCCGTCCACTTCGGCGGCGAGAGGATCCGCTTTGAAGGACCAGTGACGGCAAGTTTGGACGCGATCATGACCGCCGACTTTCGCGAGAAAACCAGGCCGAAAAGCTCAACTATTTCCCCCACTCGCGCACACACACACTTCGCTCTGGCTCGCCCTCTCCCGCCTCCCTGCGCTCGTGGGCGGGGGGACGAAGCAGAGGCCTCCCCCACTCACACGCACACGCGCACACACAGCAAAGTTGCTCTCTCACTCGCACGCACGCGAGAAACTTTTTTGACTCAAGAGTTTGAGGAAAAAAAAAGTCAGATGATGTGGATGTGCTCATATACGAGGCTCGGAAGAAAATACGGCTTCGAGGGCAACCGAGACATATTCCGGTGCGTCTTTTTCAATCACGTGTTGGGGAAGAAGAAGAAGAAGAAAACAAAAAAAGTTGCCACAGTCTTTTCGCCCATAAGAGGGCGCCAAATACAAACGTGCCACCTTTAAAACTTGCTCAAAAGCAGCACAGAGAAGGCCGGACAAAATCTCCAAGATTCTATTCGTTTGGAAAGAAAACAAATGAGCCGCTTCTCCTCACGCGGGTCGCGGGCGTGCCGGAGCCCATCCCAGCTATCATCGGGCGGGAGGCGGGGTACGCCCTGAACCGCTCGCCAGCCAATCGCAGGGCACATACAAACAAACAACCATTCGCACCTACGGGCAATTGAGAGTTGTCAATGAGCCTACCATGCATACCATGCAGTGCCCGGAGAGAACATGCAAACTCCACACAGGCGGGGGCGGGGATTCGAACCCCAGTCCTCAGAACTGTGAGGCAGACGCTCCGACCAGTCGTCCAGCGTGCCGCCCAAATCAAATATATTTGAGCAATTCATTGATATTTTACCAGAAAGACATGTCTGAAAAACAGGACAGCTTCTTCCTGCCAGCTTTTGCCGATGGATGAGACGGATCCAATTTTACGGCTCATTCACATAATTCATGAAAACGCCGATTGTTGTTGACCAATACTGGCCACTCATGCCGGAGGAGCATCTGCCCCACTTGCACACTGACTGAGGAGTATCTGCACCATTTGCACAATCGACATGGTCCCGGATGATCGCGCTAGTCGCACAATGCTCATTGCACCGCACTATTGCACTATGGCTCATTCGAAGTGCTCTGAGTGCGAGAGGACTCTGCATCTTTTTGCACAATTGTCAAAAAAAGAAATACATGTACCGGCATTACCAGATAACTATTAACCCTTTACTGCTCAGTTTTGGTCAATGTCTTTCTGTCTCCAAAGTGTTCTCTGTCAATTGACTGACTGTTGTCGTACTCGAGCGGCCCCAACTACCGGAGACAGATTCCTTGTGGGGTTGTCTGTCTGGATGTCAAAGAGTGCTTGGGCAAGCCACTGAACCCTGATGCGCCCCCAGCGGGCCTGGCACCAGTCGCCCATTGGTGGGTGAATGTGAGGCTTTGTGAAGTGCACTGTGAGCGTGCAGACAAAGTGCTCCAGAAGTGCAATCCATTGACTTACTTATTGTTATTTCAGTCTGCTGTGGACACCCAATTCCATCTCTGGCGATCGTTAAACAATTAACACCTGTAGGCCTACTCATACAACATATTGTTTAATTTTGATGATGCCGGAAAAAAAACAAAAAAAATCCAGTGCAATATGCCAATGGAACGGAAATGGCGCCGTTTACTCAACTCGACACACAACAAGAGCCCGACTTGTAAAATGATGCCACTTGATGCGACAATCGTCGGCTCACCTGCTGGCTCTCGAAGGTCCAGGCGCTGTCCGGCAAAGAGGCATCCAGCACGCCGATGACCTCCTTGAAGTCGGCGGTGCTGCTGGGCTTGAGCAGCGTGAAATCGCTGTACTCTGACACGGGAGACATGCAGGACCTGAAGGAGTGACTCTGAGACATGACGTCTCCTCCCAGAACCTCCACGTACTTGATGGGTCCGTCGGCGTTGAGCTGAATGTGCAGATTTCTGTCGGGCTTCTCGTCCCGCTCGCAGCGCGCGCGTCCGGCGCCGCCGCTCCTGGCGCATTTGACGGCCAAGGTGAGCAACGCGAGCAGAGACAGCACGGACACCGAGGCCAGAGACACGATCAAGTAAAGCGTGATTCTGCCGACGCCGCCTTTCTCGCGGGGCTCGGACGGCGAGTCGCGTCCGAGCGGCTCCGAGGCGGCGGGCTCGCTCGCGGCGGCGTCCTCCAGCAGGATGGACAGCGTGACGGTGGCCGAGCGGACCGGTTCCCCGTCGTCCTCGACCGCCACGATCAGCCTCTGAGAGGAGTCGTCGTGCTCGGACACGGCGCGTTTGGTCCTCACCTCCCCCGTGTACAAACTGAGCGCGAACAGAGAGGCGTCCGTGGCCTCCGCCACTTTGTAGGAGATCCAGGCGTTGTGGCCCGAGTCGGCGTCCACGGCCGTCACCTTGGTGAGCAGGTGGCCCGCCTTGGCCGAGCGGGGCGCCCTCAGGTGGGAGGCGGCGTGGGGGGAGGGGTAGATGACGGCGGGGGCGTTGTCGTTCTGGTCCAGGATGAAAACGTGGACGGTGGCGTTGCTGCTGAGAGACGGAGAGCCCCGGTCCTTGGCCTCGACCCCGACCTCGAACACTTTGACCTTCTCGTAGTCGAACGAGCGCATGCTGTAGATGCTGCCGTTCTCCGCGTTGACGTAAACGTACGACGACGACGCCTCGGCCGCTTTGGTCTCCAGCAGGGAGTAGGACACTTTGGCGTTCTGGCCGGCGTCCGGGTCGCTGGCCGACACCGAGTGCAGGATGGCGCCCGCGACGCCGTTCTCGTTCACATAAACGTTATAAGAGCTCTGGGAGAAGACGGGAGGGTTGTCGTTGACGTCGCTGACGCTGACGGCGACGCTTTTGCGACTGGAGAGAGGAGGAGAGCCCGAATCGGTGGCCGTGACCTCGATCTCGTACTCGGACACTCTCTCCCGGTCTAAAGCGCCGCTGGTGACCAGCGCGTAATTATTCGCAAAAGACGGTTTCAGAATGAAAGGGGAGCCCTTTTTCAGGTGTAACGTGACACGAGCGTTGTTACCCGAGTCAAGATCCCGAGCACTAATGAGGGCGACGACAGTTCCACTGGGGGCGTCCTCGCGCACGGCTTTTGGCTGCGAGGTCAGCACAATTTCAGGAGGGTTATCGTTGAAGTCCATGACGTCAACCTGCACGCGACAATGACCCTCCATCTCAGGGCTGCCTTTATCTTTAGCGCTGATATCGATGTCATATGACTTTGTGGTCTCGTAGTCCAAGTCCCCCTTCAACGTGACCTCGCCGGTAACGGGATTAATATCGAACATGGCCAAAACCGAATCTGGGGTTCTGGGCCCAAATGAGAATCCAATGTCAGCATTCGACCCTTCATCCGCATCTGTTGCTTTCGGCCTGACAATAACAGTCCCTTTTGCACCCTTTTCACCCACGTTGACTTTGTAGACATTTTTCTCAAACACAGGAAAGTTATCATTGTTGTCAAGTACATTTATGGTTATTTCTGATGTCCCGGATCTCGCTGGAGTGCCGCCGTCTAATGCCGTTAACAGAATTGTATGCACAGCCTTCTTCTCTCGGTCTAAAGGTTTATCGAGCACGAGCTCGGGGACGGTCTTTCCACCTTCCATTTCTTTTATTCGAAGAGAACAACAGTCGTTTTTACTGAGAGTATATGATTTAATTGAATTGCTTCCCACGTCAGGATCCGCTGCACTCTCCAGAGGAAAACGCGTGCCAACGGCTGCAGATTCTGCTAATTTCAAGGACAGCTCGTTCGAAATAAACCCGGGAGAGTTGTCATTAATGTCTCGTATTTCAACCTCGATTCGATGCAAGTGCAGCGGCTCCTCGACGACGACCTGCAGAGGGAGCACGCAGCTGGCGCTTTGTCCGCATAAAGCCTCTCTGTCTATTCTGTCGCTGACCAGCAGCTCGCCCTTCCCCGCATCCACGCTGAAATACTGCTTCCCAGCCTCAGAGGCGACACGCAGCTTGCGCTCAAATATCTCAGACAGTCCCAGAGCCAGATCTTTGGCCACATTGCCCACCACCGAACCTCGCTTGAGCTCCTCTGGGATGCTGTAACGAGTCTGCGCACCCGCCGTAGTCCACAAGAGAAAATGCCACAAAAGAGCCTGCCGTCGCCAGTCTCGGGATCCTATTGTCTTTGTCATCCTGCCTTACGACGCACACATCCTCTCCACGGCGACTCTGACGTCCGTACAAACGGGCAAGATTTCCGCGAGCGGCCCCTCAAGCCATCGGAGCGGAGCCACGAAATGTTTGTCGTTTCGAGGTGGGAAAAAGCAAACGAGCAAACCGAGCAAACGAGCCGATTCCTTTCTCTCGGTGCATTCGACGTGTTGGTGAGACGAAGCTGCGTGGGGGGCAGGGACGAGATTGCTTTGTACAGTCTTCAATGCTATTGGCTCACTGGCCGCGCTTCCACCAGCCAATGAGAGGCGAGCTGATCCTCGTTCCCTCTTAAAGACACAGCTCTTTCCCCTCCCTTCTGCAAGCCTGACATTGGTGCGTTTGTGCCAATTCTCTGCAGACTGCAGTCGGACGAGCAGTCAACACGTCAAATTGACGTCGGTATGACATTGACAACTGTTTTATGGACTCAAAACAAGTCTGATGAAAAAGAATAAATCGTGGAAACATCAATCAACCTAACCACTTATTTGTATTTGATTGACATGAGATAAACATTAAGTAAGTAAAAGTATGCTTTACATAAATTGAAACAAAAAAAATAAAAGTCAAGGTATGCAGTCATCACTGTCTATTTGAATGCAACAACGCGAAATTCAATTCATGCTGTTGATTTTATGCGGTGCGTTTGACTTGTTGTCAAGAAAGTCGCTGTCCTCACTCGAGGTGCTGAATTGCGATAATTTCACAAGGTCCAAATTGACAAAAAATATTTCTTTTTAAACGCTGTGCTGTGGTAAAGAAAATATTGTTTTTTGAATTATTTTTTTGGTGGATTGATTCAATTTCAATTTTCCATTATTTATGAACTCCCCCTTATTTAGTTCGGTATTGATTTGTAATTTAGTCAGGCACCATGCTGGGCACCTATGAGTCCTCACGGGGTCCTTCGCCGACAGAAAATTCTTTCAGGGACGCCATACGTCATGAACAAGCAAACGAACGTTGCCGATCACTGTCGGATTTTCCCAGGGTTTTTTCTCTTCAATATATTTCAAGTTATTTGAGCTTTTGACTGCATTTCAAAACAGCTGCCGAAGCCGATGCGAGTTGAGCAAAAGCTGTGGCTGCATCGGCTGTTTCGCCACCGAAGCGACTTACTTTGGCATCATCATCATCATCATCAAAACTGCTGAAAGGATTGTCGGTACCCCCCTACCCACCCTTGAGGACTTGCACGCTGCCAGAACTAAGACAAGGGCGTGCAAAATCCCCTCGGACCCTCCGCATCCCGGTCACCGGCTCTTCCGGCTCCTGCCCTCAGGTTGGCGCTACCGACCAATGCAAACTAGAACTAGCAGACATTCCAACAGCTTCTTCCCTCTTGGCATCAACTTCTTAAACAGCTAACGTACAATTCCGTTGCAACATGCTGGCAATTTTTTGTCTTGAGTTTGTCGTATTACTCGTGCACTCACTGCAGTAGTCTCGCCACGCTCCACTATTTGCATATCTGTTGTTGACCAATACTGGCCACTCATGCCAGTAGGATCTGCCCCACTTGCACACTGATTGAAGAGTATCTGCACCATTTGCACAATCGACATTGTGCCAGATGATCGCGCTACTCGCTTGAAGTGTCGGCGCCCTTTGCACAATGCTCATTGCACCGCACTATTGCAATATGAGTCTTTCGAACTGCTCTAAGTGCGAGAGGACTCTGCATCTTTTGCACAATTGTCCAAAAAAAATTAAACAATTACCGGCATTACCAGATAACTAGCAACCCTTTATTGCTCAGTGACTGTTTTTTTTTTTTTTTTTGTCAATGTCTTTCTGTCTCCAAAGTGTTCTCTGCCAATTGTCTGTTGTCGCACTCGAGCGGCTCCAACTACCGGAGACAAATTCCTTGTGTGTTTTTTGGACATACTTGGCAAATGAAGATGATTCTGATTCAGAATTTTAGAGTCACTGTCCGCTGTTGTGGTGCTGAATTGATTCAGTTCGAGCACTGAACGCATCAGACCGACGCTTCTACCACGAAAGAAAATGTATCGCAAAACTACGTCATCAAAACATTTCAAGACTGCAGACGAAAGGACGGCTGGCTCACCAATAGCGGGAGAGAAAGGTTGTGAAAATGTGCACGGCGAGCAGCCAGAGCGCCGCAAGCGGTCGTCGTCGGCAAAGCGAATCGTCGGCTCGGCTCACCTGCTGGCTCTCGAAGGTCCAGGCGCTGTCCGGCAAAGAGGCATCCAGCACGCCGATGACCTCCTTGAAGTCGGCGGTGCTGCTGGGCTTGAGCAGCGTGAAATCGCTGTACTCTGACACGGGAGACATGCAGGACCTGAAGGAGTGACTCTGAGACATGACGTCTCCTCCCAGAACCTCCACGTACTTGATGGGTCCGTCGGCGTTGAGCTGAATGTGCAGATTTCTGTCGGGCTTCTCGTCCCGCTCGCAGCGCGCGCGTCCGGCGCCGCCGCTCCTGGCGCATTTGACGGCCAAGGTGAGCAACGCGAGCAGAGACAGCACGGACACCGAGGCCAGAGACACGATCAAGTAAAGCGTGATTCTGCCGACGCCGCCTTTCTCGCGGGGCTCGGACGGCGAGTCGCGTCCGAGCGGCTCCGAGGCGGCGGGCTCGCTCGCGGCGGCGTCCTCCAGCAGGATGGACAGCGTGACGGTGGCCGAGCGGACCGGTTCCCCGTCGTCCTCGACCGCCACGATCAGCCTCTGAGAGGAGTCGTCGTGCTCGGACACGGCGCGTTTGGTCCTCACCTCCCCCGTGTACAAACTGAGCGCGAACAGAGAGGCGTCCGTGGCCTCCGCCACTTTGTAGGAGATCCAGGCGTTGTGGCCCGAGTCGGCGTCCACGGCCGTCACCTTGGTGAGCAGGTGGCCCGCCTTGGCCGAGCGGGGCGCCCTCAGGTGGGAGGCGGCGTGGGGGGAGGGGTAGATGACGGCGGGGGCGTTGTCGTTCTGGTCCAGGATGAAAACGTGGACGGTGGCGTTGCTGCTGAGAGACGGAGAGCCCCGGTCCTTGGCCTCGACCCCGACCTCAAACACTTTGACCTTCTCGTAGTCGAACGAGCGCATGCTGTAGATGCTGCCGTTCTCCGCGTTGACGTAAACGTACGCCGACGACGACGCCGCCTCGGCCGCTTTGGTCTCCAGCAGGGAGTAGGACACTTTGGCGTTCTGGCCGGCGTCCGGGTCGCTGGCCGACACCGAGTGCAGGATGGCGCCCGCGACGCCGTTCTCGTTCACATAAACGTTATAAGAGCTCTGGGAGAAGACGGGAGGGTTGTCGTTGACGTCGCTGACGCTGACGGCGACGCTTTTGCGACTGGAGAGAGGAGGAGAGCCCGAATCGGTGGCCGTGACCTCGATCTCGTACTCGGACACTCTCTCCCGGTCTAAAGCGCCGCTGGTGACCAGCGCGTAATTATCCGCAAAAGACGGTTTCAGAATGAAAGGGGAGCCTTTAGGGATCCGCAGCGTGACTTTGCTATTATTACCAGAGTCTGCATCACGTGATGTAAGCAGAGCCACCACTGACCCACTCGGTGCGTCCTCCCGGACCGGCTGCGGTTCCGAGGTGAGGATAATTTCTGGAACATTATCATTCATATCAACGACGTCAATCTGCACACGACAGTGACTCTCCATTTCAGGCATCCCTTTGTCTTTGGCAGTCACTTCAATTCTGTAAGACGGAGCTTTCTCATAATCCAAATCTCCTTGTAAAAATATTTCACCCGTTTCTGAATTTAATTGAAACACAGATGACACCAAATCAGGTGTGCGCACGCTGAAAAAATATTGGACTTGTCCGTTCGGTCCCTCATCTGCATCAGTCGCTGTCAATTTAAGTACGAATGTATCTTTTGCCACATTTTCTTGTAAGGACGCTTTATAGAGACTTTTGTCAAAAACGGGGAAATTGTCGTTGTTATCAAGGACTAAAACAGTAATTTGTGCAGTGCCAGACATGACTCGATTGCCTCCGTCGAAAGCAGTCAGCAGGAGCTGATGAGAAGCTTTTCTTTCTCTGTCCAGTGGTTTTTCTAAAACTAACTCGGGCACTAATTTCCCATCCTCAACCTCCTTCATTTTCAAAGTGAAACAGTCGTTTTTCGCCAAGGTGTACGTTTTGACCGAATTACTCCCGACATCGAAATCCTCCGCGCTTTCCAAAAGGAAACGAGTGCCGACTGCGGCTGATTCCGCTATTTTTAAAGCGAGTTCATTCGTATGAAATCGAGGTGAATTGTCATTAATGTCCTGAATGTCGACTTCAATTCGATGCAAGTGCAGCGGCTCCTCGACGACGACCTGCAGAGGGAGCACGCAGCTGGCGCTTTGTCCGCATAAAGCCTCTCTGTCTATTCTGTCGCTGACCAGCAGCTCGCCCTTCCCCGCATCCACGCTGAAATACTGCTTCCCAGCCTCAGAGGCGACACGCAGCTTGCGCTCAAATATCTCAGACAGTCCCAGAGCCAGATCTTTGGCCACATTGCCCACCACCGAACCTCGCTTGAGCTCCTCTGGGATGCTGTAACGAGTCTGCGCACCCGCCGTAGTCCACAAGAGAAAATGCCACAAAAGAGCCTGCCGTCGCCAGTCTCGGGATCCTATTGTCTTTGTCATCCTGCCTTACGACGCACACATCCTCTCCACGGCGACTCTGACGTCCGTACAAACGGGCAAGATTTCCGCGAGCGGCCCCTCAAGCCATCGGAGCGGAGCCACGAAATGTTTGTCGTTTCGAGGTGGGAAAAAGCAAACGAGCAAACGAGCAAACCGAGCCGATTCCTTTCTCTCGGTGCATTCGACGTGTTGGTGAGACGAAGCTGCGTGGGGGGCAGGGACGAGATTGCTTTGTACAGTCTTCAATGCTATTGGCTCACTGGCCGCGCTTCCACCAGCCAATGAGAGGCGAGCTGATCCTCGTTCCCTCTTAAAGACACAGCTCCTCTCTCCCCTTTCGAGTATTGTATGGCTTTTGGGGGGCAACTGTACACACACACACGCACACGCACACACACAAATATATATATATATATATATATATATTACCAACTGAAGTCCCTAAATATGCACCAAATAATTATCAATATCAGAAATATTTTAAACACGTGTCAATTTAAATTTGAAATAGCAGACAGAAAATAATTCAGCAACCGAAAAAATCTATCTATTAAATCCATTTCACTGTCACTGTCCACTCTTCGGGTGCTGAATACTCTCGGAAATGACGATCTACGTGCATTTGCTCCCTTGAAACCAGACTGCATCCGAACTATGTGTGAACACGCAAATTTGAAGACAACAACAGAGAAGGGGACTTGGATATGGCGGCTCAATGATCGCGCCGTCGAAACAATGAAACCGCATTTAAGTCTTGCCTGAACTGACTCTTCAAGTTAAGCAGCATGCCCTTATCTCATACACAAAACTGGTGGCACCCCTCAGTGAATGAGAGAAAAACCCTCGGTGGTCACAGAAATAACTCGAATCTGACAAAAGGAATAATCCAGTTTTAAAAAATGGAAATCAGACATTGCTTGTGAATTGTGGTTCAACAACAACAACAACAACAAAAAGAGAGAGCTTTAAAAAAACAACTCATGAAACAGGCCTGGACAAAAAAATGATGCCACTCTCGAGTATTTTCTTGTACAACCTTTTGAGGCAATAACGGCAATCAGCCATATTGTTTTGAAACTTTCACTTGAGGCTTCTGCATGTGTCAGCAGCTATGCTGGCCCACTCTGGAGCAAACTGGAGCCAAGTGCTCCAGTCGTCTCAGGTTTGAAGCTCGCTTTCTCGGGAAGAACGTTTCAGCTGCTCCCACAGATGTTCAGTGGGATTTCCATCAGAGCTCAAAGAAGGCCACTTCACTATAGTCCAATGTTTTGCCCTTTGCGGTTCTTTGCTGTGTTTTGGCTCGTTATCCTGTTGCAAGACTCGTGACCTGCGACTAAGACCGAACTCTTATTTCTCTCTAGACTACCTTAATAGTCTTAAGAGATTTGACTGTACCCTGACCCAGATGCAACAAAGCAGCCCCAGAACATAACAGAGCCTCCTCCATGTTTCACAGTAGGGAGAGTGTTCTTTTCTTGGTATGCTTCATTTTTTGCGTCTGTGAACAAAGAGCCGATGTGCCTTGCCAGAAAGTCCCCGTTTTGTCTCGTATGTCTGTCAGACCTTCTCCCAGAAGCTGTGACAAGCCACGAAGCTTCCAGACGAACATCCGTGGAAGGAGCTGAAACGTGCCATCTGGGAAAAGCATCCTTCAAATCTGAGATAAGTGGAGCCGTTAGCTCATGAAGAGTGGGCCAAAATAGCTGCTGAGAGACGCACAAGTCTCAATGAAACTTACAAAAATCCTCTGATTGCAGTGATTGGCTCAAAAGGTTGTGCAACAAAATATTAAGTTCACGGTACCGTCATTTTTGTCCAGGCCCGTTTCAAGGAGGGTTTTTTTTGGTTCTTTTAATAATTCTTTTGAACCACAATTCAAAAGCAATGTCTGATCTTCATTGGTGAATTTTCATAATTATTTTTTTTTGGGGACTGATTATTACTTTTGTCAGATTCAAGTTATTTCTGTGCCCAGTGTGTGTTTTTCTTTCACTAACAAAGGGTACCATCAATTTGATCCACGTGTGTGAATTGAACCGTAAAGAGCAGAATCATGAGAAAACCGTAACAATGTCTTTTTGTATCAATTTCAAACTTGCTGCCTGTTGCAATCCTGTTGAATTATTTCCATGCGATGAATGCGATGCGCAGCATCTACTTCACTTTGCTCCAACAACAACATGCGATTACTTTTGAGCGTTATCGAATGTATACAGTATAGGTTATGTTGCAGATGAGCGTGCGTTGACGATCACTGAGGAGAAAAAACAAAAAACGTGCATAAATCTCAAACTAAATTGCAGGAGATACAGAAAAACAAAATCTCTCACAAAACTATATTGTGGCTGCCACTGATGACTCATCAGCCTGAGTTTTCTACAACTATTAATTGCCAAATAGTGAGCATGATAGAAGATAATTAAACACGTTTCAACCGCTGTCAGAGTATCCCATCAGTATTGATGGGAATATTCAATATTCAAAACCAAATTCATTTCAACAATGCTGTGATTACAATGATTACGAAGTCCCGATCCGATCTTTGAGATCGGAAATCGGTCCGATGTCAGCAAAACAAAAACCAACAAAAAAACAAAAAACAAAACGATTATATCGGACTGGATCGACACTTTTCGATTGCGCCAGTCTTATACACGCAGTTCATTCCTTGCTCCGCTCCAGCTCTTCTATCCGGCAGCGCCCGGACGGCAACAGCTTGCGATGGTGCTAGCATCGTAGCAAAAGGAGTAAAACCGTCGCTGTTGCTTGCTTAAACTCGTTTGTTGACGCTCCAGTTGAAGTCACTGAAAAACTCAACTCACATGATCGTATCAAACCTGTCGAATGTTCAAATACATCTCAGCCTTTGTTTCTTTCTTTGTTTTTGTTCAGAAAAATCGCTCGCTCGAAGCGAACACACGGTGAATGAAAAAAAAACACGGTTGGCGAGCTCACGGGAATTAGCATTCAACTCGCTGCACTTATATTTCTTAAAATAATGAATATTGGTACACGAACCCTGTATAAAAATATACAAAAAAGGCAATATAACAATACGCCCTGGCATGTGTTCTAATAACAATGTTCGATTGTGACTTCTTCTGCTTTCTTTGTTACTGCAAGTGTGTATCTCATTGTGTGCACCACACTGCCCCTCGGAGGTCAAGAAGTGCACAGCAGGAAACAGCAAATCAAACTAAACCCCAGAAGCACCGCACATGCAGCGAAAACAAATGCTTGTTCCCACCATATGCCGACAGTCAAATAAATAACTCAATAACGCAATTGAACTTGAATTACTTTGCACTTTCAAAGTATAATTCGTGTTTATTATTTATTTGGATTATCTTTCATGATTTTCTCATTGATGTTGAGTGAATCGATTCAACTGTAGAATATGATTATGTTGAATAAACCTGGTTATTGGTTGGATTGAAGTAATTTTTCAGGATGTTCTTAAAAAATTGTTGATTTGATTGAATTGTAGTACATTCCGTTGTTTAAAGTGACTTGATGTAACCCATTGGTTAATAATAAGGGGGTCCGTTTTTCCTCACACCGACTGTTGCTGATAATCGTTCTCTGAGTGATCTGACTTGATCAAAGATTTCGTAACATTCCATACTACACAATAAATCAAGTGCGTATGATAATTGTTGATATCGGATCGGACCGATATCGGGCAAAACTCAAGGCTGCAATAGTGAGATCGGATCGGAAGTGAAGAAGTTGGATCGGGATTTCCCTAATCATTACAAGAAAAACAACACCAAACCAGTTTTTGTGGCAGTTGGTAAAACATGAGGCCATCTTGATCAAATTGATTGGAAATAAATGATAAAAAAATACTGCTGTGGGAGGATTTCAAGTTTGTCGTCCATTAAGATACTGCGGAATTTTTTCGAAAGAATGTGCTACATACAATCAAGCTGACTTCATTCAAACCACAAAATGAGATTGCAACAACAAAAAGTCAGCAGAATTGGAAAATACACTAACACCTTTCAATCTATTGTTGTCAATGGCAACAGCTCACCAATAGCGGGAGAGAAGCGTTGTGAAAATGTGCACGGCGAGCAGCCAGAGCGCCGCCAGCGGTCGTCGTTCGCAAAGCGAATCGTCGGCTCACCTGCTGGCAGAGTAGCATCTGCTCCATTTGCACCATTTGCACAATCGACATTGTCCCAGATGATCGCGCTACTCGCTTGAAGTGTCGGCGCCCTTTGCACAATGCTCATTGCACCGCACTATTGCAATAAGAGTCTTTCGAACTGCTCTAAGTGCGAGAGGACTCTGCATCTTTTGCACAATTGTCCAAAAAAAATTAAACAATTACCGGCATTACCAGATAACTAGCAACCCTTTATTGCTCAGTGACTGTTTTTTTTTGTTTTTTTTGTCAATGTCTTTCTGTCTCCAAAGTGTTCTCTGCCAATTGCCTGTTGTCGCACTCGAGCGGCTCCAACTACCGGAGACAAATTCCTTGTGTGTTTTTTGGACATACTTGGCAAATGAAGATGATTCTGATTCAGAATTTTAGAGTCACTGTCCGCTGTTGTGGTGCTGAATTGATTCAGTTCGAGCACTGAACGCATCATCAGACTGACGCTTCTACCACGAAAGAAAATGTATTGCAAAACTACGTCATCAAAACATTTCAAGACTGCAGACGAAAGGACGGCTGGCTCACCAATAGCGGGAGAGAAAGGTTGTGAAAATGTGCACGGCGAGCAGCCAGAGCGCCGCAAGCGGTCGTCGTCGGCAAAGCGAATCGTCGGCTCGGCTCACCTGCTGGCTCTCGAAGGTCCAGGCGCTGTCCGGCAAAGAGGCATCCAGCACGCCGATGACCTCCTTGAAGTCGGCGGTGCTGCTGGGCTTGAGCAGCGTGAAATCGCTGTACTCTGACACGGGAGACATGCAGGACCTGAAGGAGTGACTCTGAGACATGACGTCTCCTCCCAGAACCTCCACGTACTTGATGGGTCCGTCGGCGTTGAGCTGAATGTGCAGATTTCTGTCGGGCTTCTCGTCCCGCTCGCAGCGCGCGCGTCCGGCGCCGCCGCTCCTGGCGCATTTGACGGCCAAGGTGAGCAACGCGAGCAGAGACAGCACGGACACCGAGGCCAGAGACACGATCAAGTAAAGCGTGATTCTGCCGACGCCGCCTTTCTCGCGGGGCTCGGGCGGCGAGTCGCGTCCGAGCGGCTCCGAGGCGGCGGGCTCGCTCGCGGCGGCGTCCTCCAGCAGGATGGACAGCGTGACGGTGGCCGAGCGGACCGGTTCCCCGTCGTCCTCGACCGCCACGATCAGCCTCTGAGAGGAGTCGTCGTGCTCGGACACGGCGCGTTTGGTCCTCACCTCCCCCGTGTACAAACTGAGCGCGAACAGAGAGGCGTCCGTGGCCTCCGCCACTTTGTAGGAGATCCAGGCGTTGTGGCCCGAGTCGGCGTCCACGGCCGTCACCTTGGTGAGCAGGTGGCCCGCCTTGGCCGAGCGGGGCGCCCTCAGGTGGGAGGCGGCGTGGGGGGAGGGGTAGATGACGGCGGGGGCGTTGTCGTTCTGGTCCAGGATGAAAACGTGGACGGTGGCGTTGCTGCTGAGAGACGGAGAGCCCCGGTCCTTGGCCTCGACCCCGACCTCAAACACTTTGACCTTCTCGTAGTCGAACGAGCGCATGCTGTAGATGCTGCCGTTCTCCGCGTTGACGTAAACGTACGCCGACGACGACGCCGCCGGCGCCTCGGCCGCCTTGGTCTCCAGCAGGGAGTAGGACACTTTGGCGTTCTGGCCGGCGTCCGGGTCGCTGGCCGACACCGAACATAAAATATGGCCTGGAGCGCTATTTTCGTTGAGATAAATATTATAATGAGGCTGGGAGAAAACTGGCGCATTGTCATTTACATCGAAAAGTTGAACTACAATTTGTTTGGCGCTGGATAGCGGAGGGTTTCCATCATCGGTGGCGCTCAACTCCACACTGTATTGTTGATTTCTTTCCCGATCCAGCGGCTCGTTCGTCACTAACGAGTAGCGGTTGGAGGCCGAGTCGCCCTTTAATTGGAAGGGCGATTCGGAGGACAGACGCAGCGTAACTTTGCCGTTGTCTTTGGAGTCAGGGTCTCTTGTACTTATGAGAGCAACGACTGTTCCTATGGCCGAATCCTCCGGCACCGGACTCGTTAATGACGTCAGGATGATTTCGGGAGCGTTGTCGTTCACGTCGACTATTTTGATTTCCACGCCGCTGTGGCCTTCCATTTTGGGATTGCCTTTGTCTTTTGCGGTAATGTCAAACCTGTGTAAAGAAGTCGTCTCGTGGTCGAAATCCCCTCCGACCGTCACAGCCCCGGTCGCAGCTTCAATGCGAAATAACGCGAGAATGTCTTCTGACGTTTGCTCGGCAAAACTATATTCAATTTCCCCGTTGAGTCCTTCGTCCGCATCGGTCGCGGTCACCTGCAGAATCCGCGCGCCCGGAGTCGCGTTCTCGCCCACGCTGGCCTCGTAAAGCTGCCGCTCAAACTGGGGCGCGTTGTCGTTGTTGTCGAGGACCGTGACGGTGATTTCCGACGTGCCCGACCGGACCGGGTCGCCCCCGTCCGCAGCCGTGAGGACGAGATGATGGACGGGCAGCTTCTCGCGATCGAGAGGCTTTTCGAGCACGAGTTCAGGGATTTTTCTGCCGTCTTTGTGGCTTTTGACAGCCAATTTAAAATGGTCATTTTTGCTGATAAGATAGGAGCGCACAGAATTCGGGCCGACGTCGGGGTCTTGTGCGCTTTCTAAGGGAAACCGCGCGCCCGGATTCACCAGCTCTGCTATTTGCAAGATTTTTTCCTTGGTCAGAAAACTCGGAGAGTTGTCGTTCGTGTCCAATATTTCAATGTGGAGCGTGTGCAGTTGCAAGGGCTCGTCGAGAAGCAGCTCCAACGGCAGCACGCACGCCGCCCTTTGTCCGCACAGCTCCTCTCTGTCTATCCGATCCGTCACCAGCAGGTCTCCCTTCGCGAGGTCCACGCTGAAAAAACGCTGACCGGCCTCCGACGCGATCCGCAGCTTGCGTCGACTCAGTTCAGAAAGCGCCAAACCCAAATCCTTGGCCAGATTTGCCACCGGCGAGCCCCGTTTTAACTCCTCCGGGATGCTGTAGCGGCCGTGCCCGTCTATTGTGCCCCACAGCAGGGAGACGAGGTGGCACCACCGCAGCAATTTGGGCCACATTATTCCAGTCAAAGGCAAAAAAATTCAATCAAATGAAAACAGCCTCCAGTCAACGCAATCGGAAATCCTCTGAAAGAGCAAATCCGCCGCCCAGCGGAAAAGGGAGATTCATGCTTTGTGTGCATCGAGCCGCCGCGCGCTCTCCGTTGTGCCGACAAAAAGATGCCGGGCGGCCAGATCTCTTTGTACAGCTCGCGCTCTCATTGGCCGACGGTCGGAAGGCGCCCCGGCCAACCGGGGACGCGCCTGCACTGCAGTGACGTCGCACACAACACCGCCCCGCCCCCCCCTCCCCCCCCACTGCAGTGACGTCAGCCCCAATTCATTATTATGCCACTCGTATATCGCGCTCGTCAACATCTTTTCATTTAAGTCACAATTTACAACTCGAAAACAATCAAAACGCTCATTTAACATCACGATACTTTCAAAATGTATTACACGATGGTAGAAATATGACATTTATAATATGAATATATTATAAAATGTGACGTATTATTATGATTATGCCACTCAAAGTTTGTATTTGTTTTGTATTCAAAGGCCATTATGAAAGTTTGTAAGTTGTCTTTAAAGTAAAATATGACTAGAATTTTTTTTTTATAAATCTTGCAACGAAATGCTAATTCAATATTACAATCCGTTATTTTCAAAGTTTAATATGATGCTATTAATATTATTATTAAAGTTATATTAATGTTATGAATTTAAACGTATGTAGCGTCACAACATACGTAATATATTATGAATTATTATGCCACTCAAATTTTACTGAACAACATCAATTAAAAAACTATGTATTTTAATGTTGGTCGAAAATACCACACAGTATCGTATATTTCTCATTACAGAGCTATAAATATTGAAACATGAATTTAATATCTCATTACCTTCTTCATAAACATGCATTGATATGTTATTGCATATAATACAAACATGATTACGCCACTCAAATATAATATTACCTAAGACCAATTCAACAACATCATGCAATTTAACGTGTATAAAGGCCATCAATATTGATCAACTCAAATGAAATTAAATCCACTCATGCCTATTTCTATTGAGTGGATGCACGCTGACTTCATAGAGTGTCTTTAATTTTATTAACATACTTCAAAATACAAGTCCAAATCATTGAAAGTACATATCTTAATTAAATATTGAAGCAAAGAAAGTCTTAAGGTAATATCAAATGACTTTATTTCCATACCTCTATTTCTATTCACGAAGTACACATTGAAACGTGACGTCACAACGCATGATTATTATGCCACTCAAATACAATTTTTATCTGACAATACCAACGATACATCATGCATTTTATTTGATGCGTTCACAAGGCTATTAATATTTGGGCAAAATGCTAACTCGTACTTCATATTTACATCAGCGGATAAAGATGACTTCATAGATTGTCTTTAATTGTATTCAAGTACAAATATTGAAAGACTATATGGCAGTATTCATTGGAATAAAACTATTTAGAATAATGTATTACGAACAAAAATGATATTTTAAGTTTTTTTGTAATATTTAAAGAAGCGCAACAGCAATTCAAGCTTCACTGAAGTCTATTTAAAGCGCAGACGAGGTTGATTATCGCCTTCTAGTGGCTGATGAGCGCAAGTGCAGGCAGCGTGCATGACGTCATCGGCGATTGAAATAATCCTGCTCACACCCTGCGTTGAAAGTACCCGGATGGAGGTCTGTGGCGCAAAGGGGAGGGGAGGGGAGTTGCACAAAGATACCACTAAACGATACTATCTTCATTATTATGATATAGTCAAATGTCCTCTCAGAAATAGGACCATATGTACAATGTAGAAGGTTAGTAGATCCTGGCTGTACTAGAAATATTCACTGACAAAGGTGAAAAACCAAGCCTCATGTTCCATCAAATAAGAAATAGCTGAGGTACGTCATCAGACAGGGGGGCTGCCTTTCAGCACCACACGAGTGGACAGCGCCACCCAGGCGGCCGACTGCTGCATCTGCAAGGCACGCGACAACTCTCTTTTGCTGACCTTTGACCGCGCTTTGGCTTGTTCAGCGATATGAAGGGAAACACTCACCGATCACAATGTCAAGCAAACAAGATTCCAAGGCACGTGTACACTCGCAGGCCGTAACATTCGGGGTGTCAGAATTGCAACAGCAGTCATTTCAATCAATGCACATTACTTTGGTTATAGTTCATAAAGATGCTATTTTCATCCTCGCAACTCAGGTAAACGGCCCCGACCGAGTATTATGGGCTGTCTTTGCAGACAGCAAACTACAGCCACATTATTGGAGAAAGAAACGCTAGCTGTGTCATGGTGTGTGTTTTGTTCCATGTTTGTCGTGTGCTCATGAGGTTGTCGTGTCCACCTGTTCTCGTCGACCAATCGGCTCTCTCCAGCCACGCGTGTCTTGTCCAGGTGTTCCTCGTTGTCTCGTCAATTTGTTTGTATTTAGTTCCCTGGTTTCTTTCAGTCCATTGTCGTCGTCTCATGTCCTTTGCCACGTCATAGTCGTCAGTTGTCTTTATCATTGTCAGGTGTCATTTTCCACGTCTTACTCACAGCTCATAGTTTGTCTCCACTTTTAGATAGTCAAGTGTTACTTTGGTTTGATTGTTATCTGTTGTGGGACTTTGTTCAGTTTTTCTTTATCCAATATCCTTGTTTTCCCTTTTTTTGGAAGATTAAATATGATTATTTTGACGCTCGGTGATGAGGATGATAAGATGTGAGCAGATGTGTCAGCCACAGTGGGAATTCCCAGCTCTGCTGTGTGTGCAATTATCGACAGTATCAACGTTCACTTGCCCGTGTGCTTTGTTTCTGTGTGCGTAATTGTGTGTGTGTGTGTGTGTGTTAAAAATAGACAAAAACTTTCTTACCTTATTTTGGGGACAGGCGGCCGATCACGAGCGACAGGCGGTCGTCGACAAGAGGAGACATGAAAGAAAGGAAAAAGGAAAAAAAGACCAGAGAGAGATCGGTCAGACTGCAAACTTGGCAACCGACATGTTGTGTACACTTAACCGTGCGTGCGTGTGTGTGTGTGTGTTTAGCATAAGTGTAGTTGTGGTTACAAATCTTCTCTTGTACATTGAATGGAAAGTTCATTTCATATGTGCTCTAATAGACGGCAATGTGTTTCCATTTGTATCGGAGCCTCATTTTCCCCGATAGATTTGAGCATCTAAAAGCACACATCCTCACATGACATTCAGATACATTAAATACAATTACGTATGGGTCACCTTTAAGTGATGAAAACAGACAAAATAATAGTTAGCACATTCATACATCCACAATGCAACAACAACAACCTGTTGTGTTTTTTGGTTGTTGTTTTTTTTTTAATGGGAGGAAAGAATACTGAAGGCCAAAATGCTTTGGGAACTAAAAATGATCTTCATACACTACAAACACAAAATTGTCAGGGAACTGTCATCAAACTGTGTCGAAACGTTAATCCTGCTGCATGGGTGGCGCACGGAGTCAGTACCGCAAAGCCAACAGCAGGGGGCCTCGAGGCGATGGCCGCTGGGAAATGCTTGATTCATGAGCCTCCCGCCCGCCCAAGGCCAAAGACGAGGAACTGATTTAGGAAGCTCAGAGAAATAGCGTGGCTCCGGAACAAAAGATATTTATTTGTAGCACATGCATGACGGCATAAAAATGTCAACAAAATAAATACAAATAAACATCTCCAGTCTCCAACGCCACCATTGAGTTTGACAAAAAAAAAAAAAAAAAAAAGAAGAGCCATGATTACCCCTCCCCGCCACCACCACCCATTATCATCATCATCATCATCATCATCCTCATCCTCATCCTCCCCCCTCCTGCTGTGAGGATGCTGATGGGGCGTCTGCTGTCCTCTTTCCATAAGCAGGCCGCACACACACCGCCGCTCACCCCCCCCCCCCCCCCCCCCCCCATCACTCAAAATGCTCCAGCCCTGCCAGTGAGTCAGCGTGTTGCCATGGTAACACCCTCCACCTCCTGCATCACACCCGCTCTCCGACTTACTGGTGACCGTGGCAAAGAAAGAGCAAAACGGTATTGTGAAAGAAGATGGAAGGAGATAGATAGATGGATAGATGGATGGCTGGATGGATGTACAATTGTAGTGTGTCCTTCAAGGTAAAGGAAGAACAAATAAAATGCATACAAATAAAAGAACAAGGTGATCGACGTGAAGTATGAAACGACAGGCTTCATTGTGTAGACGTGTGGTCTCACTGAGCCATCTTTCGCTCCCTTTCTCTGTTTTCTTTTCTTTTTTTTGCTGCAGAGTGGTGCAGCTGGAGCGGGGGGAGGGGCACGTCGCACACAAGCAGATCAGGAGGGAAAGGGGAAGGAAGACTTTGCAAAACAAGAATGGCACAGTGGCCATCATTTACATCAGCGAAGAGCATCAAACGCAGTCACCCCCCCCAAAAAAATCGTGACCCACTTTAATAGGCGATAAGAACAATAAAGATCATACACTTTTCCAAAATAGCCTTCGAAAACACATTCATATCATATTTGGACGACTTGCATGTTCTCTGATGAGGAAATTGAGGATTCAAGATTGTTTGTCAGCGCGCAAGACGTACAACGAGATTCAGGTGCGCTAAAGAAGCGGACTGAAATCAAATCGGTCTCAAAGATGTCAAGCATCCGTTGTCCAGTTCTCGCAAATAAGAATAAAATGCAGGAAGCAAACAGGACACTTATTAGTCTATGATGAACATATGACAACAAAAAATGAATGTCTTCGCCGTGACACCTTTCATAGAGCTTTCACAGGAACCGAAGCGGCTGAAAACTTCAAGTCCACTAACTTACTGCAGAGACCGACCAATGTTTGCACTCCTTTGCCGTGCGCACAAGAAGAAGAAGAAGGAGGCCAAATTGAGCAATCACAGGAAGTAAGTCGCTTGTATTTCAGGCAGCTGCTACGTCACCAGGCGACGCTGAACTTCGCAGATCGAAGAACTGACCGGCGTGTCACTCTTTTTGCACGCAATCCGCATAAAAAACACGCACGCTCAATGTTACGTGAGTCCTCATCGGTCACGATCATGAAGGGTGAACATCTTTGTTACAGCAAGGGTGGGGAAAAATGTCACTGCGCAATGCATGCTGGGAGCCGCGCGGCTTCACGCGTGCTCATTGAACGATTATAAAAACTGCAACCACATGGCTGCCACACACACAGTCCATCGTTTTCGTTCGTCCACTTGAAATATGTCACACGGCGCACGTGGCTTAATATGCGAAAGCGGTGCCATTTTCCCATTTCAGCACACAAGGCCGGCAAAATGGCTGCCGCGCATCGCCAACAAGTGGCTCGGTGGCCCACACGCCTCTCTCGCATGTGCCCCTCTCATCGCTTTCGCCTTCTCGGTCGCCGTGAAGCTCGTCCGCGGCTCTCCTTTTGTGTCCGCGTGCGGCGGCGGCGGCGACGCGCGTGCCAGGAAAATAGGTCACCGGGAAACGAGCGCGTTGCGTGTTTGTGTGTTGCCGTGGCAAGGGCGGACAGTTGAAGCGAGTTGCCGATCTGAACGACCAAAAAAGCTTCACAGAGCAACTTATGTGATTGCAAGAATTCAAACAAAGGTGGACGACGAGTAGGAAAAAAAAACAAACTCAAATACGTAACAACTGTTGCCGTGCACTTAGGAGACAAATCAGGAAATAGGTCAACGACAGGTCACTTTAGGAGCACATTTGACACTTGAATGACCCTTGGCCTCCTCATTTGCGCTTTCATTGGCCAAAACTCATTTGAACAAAATGTTTACACGAAATGCTTGCATGTGACGTACAGCAGAAATGGTTTCAGCAAGGAGGATGTCCCCAGATATTGTTTTTGGTTTTGATCTCACCTCTGCCACCAAAGTTTGGGGATCCGTTTGAGGCCTGAGGACTGTCCCAATATGGCCGCCACGTAGCGTGTTTGGACTGATTTGGCGGGAAGACATCAGGTCGCTCTTCCCGGAATCGGCAGTTCCGCACGCGTCGTAGCCGAGCGCCTGCTTCAGCGTCGCGGAGCAGTCCACGTCAGCGTAAAGGGGCGGGTAATACGGAATAACCGGAAGTGTGGGGTTTGATTTGAAGAACAGGCGCGACCGTCTCCACCTGTACGCTTTGAGCGACACGATAAGCAGCAAGCAGGCGACGAAGAGGAAGGAGACCGCGGCCAAAGCCGAGACCAAGTACAAAGTCAGCCGGTCGTCGTGGTCCTCGCTAAAGTCGTCGGCGAACTCCGACCTCAGCACTTCGGAAAAGCCGTCCGCCAGCGCCACGTTGACCGCGACCGTAGCCGAACGAGAGGGCTGCCCGTTGTCCTCCACTACGACAGTCAGTCTTTGTTTGACAGCATCTTTATCAGTCACTTGGCGGACAGTTCGCATTTCTCCATTGTGGAGGCCCACTTCAAACAGCGCCCCCCTGTCTGCGCCCCCAAATTTGTGCTGCACTTTATAGGAGAGCCAGGCGTTCTGTCCAGAGTCCACATCCACGGCCACCACTTTAGTCACCAGATAGCCCGCGTCTGCCGAACGAGGCACCATTTCGGCGTGCGGCTGGACCGGGTACAGGACCTGAGGGGCGTTGTCGTTCTGGTCCCGGATCAGGACGCCCACGCTCACGTTGCTACAGAGAGGAGGGGAGCCTCCGTCCTGCGCTCGCACCGCAAAGTCCAGCCGCTTCATCCGCTCGTAGTCGAAGGAGCGCACGGCGCTGACGACGCCGCTTTGGGCGTTCACGGACACAAACGAGGAGGCCGGCGCTCCGTTAACGGAGGAGTCCTCCAGGATGTAGGAAACGCGAGCGTTCTGGCCCCAGTCCGCGTCTCTGGCTCTCAGCGTGACTATGGAGAGACCCGGCGTGTTGTTTTCCACGACGGAGGCCTCGTACGAGCTCCTCTGGAAGACGGGCGCGTTGTCGTTGACGTCCGAGATGCGCAGGGTGAGAGTGACGCTGCTGGAGAGGGAGGCCACGCCCTCGTCACAGCACGTCACGCTGATGTTGTACTCAGCTGAGCGCTCTCGGTCCAAGTCCCCGTCTGCTACAATACTGTAAAAACTACTTGTCGATGTTACTTTAAAAGGTAAATGATCATCAATTGCACAAGTGACCCTCCCATTTTCTTCAGAGTCTGGATCATTTACACTCATCACCGCGATCACCGTGTCGGCAGGCAAATCCTCCTCCACTGAAGTGGATGACGAAATGATTTTGATGACAGGGCTATTGTCATTGACATCCCCCACGTCAATAATCACCTTGCTGGAATCAGAGAGACCGCCTCGGTCAACTGCCTCAACATCGATCTCATACTTTGGTGCCGTTTCATAATCGATAGGGCCTTTCAAAAGAAAATGACCGTCTCGGGTAATGTGAAATAATTTGGAAATGCTGCTCACGCTGTTCCCGATCACATAGCTCACGTCTCCGTTTGAGCCTTTGTCTGCATCAGACGCGCTCACTTTGGTAATCGTTGTCCCCGAGGGGGAATTTTCCTTGATGCTCGCTTTGTAAACGTTTTGTGTAAAAACGGGAGCGTTATCGTTCGCGTCTAAGACTTTAATTTGAATCTGCATGGTCCCCGACCTCTGCGGCTCGCCTCCATCTTGCGCCGTTAAGAGCAATGTTACAAATTCCTCTCTCTCTCTGTCCAAGGGCTTCTGTAAAATCATTTCCACTTTCCTCCCGCCGTCGGACTGCTTGTGTAGTTTCAGCATAAAATGATCATCCGGCTTCAGTGTGTAGCTCTGAAGCCCATTCAAACCAATATCGGGGTCTAGCGCTTTCTCCAACATGAATTTAGAGCCCACAACAGCCGACTCGCTAATTTCCAACAGCCTTCCTCCCTTTTCGAACACGGGGTCGTTGTCGTTAATATCTGTGATCTCAACGGTCACCGGGAATATTTCTATCGGCTGTTCCAATGCGATCTGAAAATGCAGCGCGCACGGCGTCGTCTGGCCGCAAATAGCTTCGCGGTCGACCCTCTCCTTTATTAGCAGCGCTCCCTTTCCCTTGTCGAGCTGCACGTAATCAGCGCTGCCCCCCGTGTGGATGCGAGCTTTACCGGACTGCAAGCGCTTAACGTGCAGTCCCAAGTCCCGAGCAATGTTACCGACGAACGATCCTTTGGCCATCTCCTCGGGAATAGAGTAGCTGACGTGTCCGAGCGCCGGAGCGAGGAGGCACAGCGCGCACACCAGCGGCAGCGCGAGCGCCTGCCGCCTCATTGTTCAACCGGACGCCTGCGCCGAACCCTCAAACTGCAATCCTCTTTTCCCCGTTTGCAACGCGAGCAATCAGTCAACAAAGCAAAGGAGAATGCGCTCAAATATGCGACGAAAATGTCCCGGGGTAAAATTCCAAGGGTGGAATGATTCCATCCAGCGCGGAACGTGCGTTACGTTTCTCCGTCCTCGCTCGACTGAGGGAGCGCAGGAGAGGCGCTTGACTAAATGCACAATTTCAAACGCTTAGACGAAGAGCGACAGCGGCCCTTCGAGTTCAGCAGGTGGAACTGCACTTGGGAAGGACAATTCCATTGACGAGCGTGGCTTCAGTCAGCTCACATCTCAAAAGTTAAAACTAATACGTAACTGAGCATATTATTCCTGGATAAAGTGGATGTTTGAAACAAACATTGTACTGAAAAAAAAAAAAACCCTGAATTTATCAAATAAATACACTGGCAAAAGAACATTGAGTTTGCAATGCATGTGAAAGAATAGAAAAGCACTTTGCGGGTCAAAGGTGAAGAAAGAAAGAGTAAAAAAATCTCATGTCGCTGTCCAGAGTACTGGAAGATATGCAGTCTACAGTTTTGACTCTAGGGAACAAAGAAATGTCATTTAAAATATTCTAACCTCTAGAGGAGAGTCAGGCTCATCCAGGATGTTCTCTTCCCTGCGCAACTTGTGCACGGTGCCTGTAGAACTCGGGTCCACGAGCAGCACGTTGCGACCGGCAGCTGTGTCCAGTTTACAGTCGCTTTTTGCCGAGCCGGCGGCGGCGCACGCCTCGTAACTGTAGACGTGCGGGAGCGTCCCCGCCGTCCCCAACGTGTCGCAGTAGCGCGGCGGATAATACGGAATGACGGGGAGGTCGGAGCGGTACAGGACGCGAGACCGTCTCCACCTGTACACTTTGAGCGACACGATAAGCAGCAAGCAGGCGACGAAGAGGAAGGAGACCGCGGCCAAAGCCGAGACTAAGTAAAAAGTCAGCCGGTCGTCGTAGTCCTCGCTAAAGTCGTCGGCGAACTCCGACCTGAGCACTTCGAGAAAGCCGTCCGCCAGCGCCACGTTGACCGCGACCGTAGCCGAACGAGAGGGCTGCCCGTTGTCCTCCACTACGACAGTCAGTCTTTGTTTGACAGCATCTTTATCAGTCACTTGGCGGACAGTTCGCATTTCTCCATTGTGGAGGCCCACTTCAAACAGCGCCCCCCTGTCTGCGCCCCCAAATTTGTGCTGCACTTTATAGGAGAGCCAGGCGTTCTGTCCAGAGTCCACATCCACGGCCACCACTTTAGTCACCAGATAGCCCGCGTCTGCCGAACGAGGCACCATTTCGGCGTGCGGCTGGACCGGGTACAGGACCTGAGGGGCGTTGTCGTTCTGGTCCCGGATCAGGACGCCCACGCTCACGTTGCTACAGAGAGGAGGGGAGCCTCCGTCCTGCGCTCGCACCGCAAAGTCCAGCCGCTTCATCCGCTCGTAGTCGAAGGAGCGCACGGCGCTGACGACGCCGCTTTGGGCGTTCACGGACACAAACGAGGAGGCCGGCGCTCCGTTAACGGAGGAGTCCTCCAGGATGTAGGAAACGCGAGCGTTCTGGCCCCAGTCCGCGTCTCTGGCTCTCAGCGTGACTATGGAGAGACCCGGCGTGTTGTTTTCCACGACGGAGGCCTCGTACGTGCTCCTCTGGAAGACGGGCGCGTTGTCGTTGACGTCCGAGATGCGCAGGGTGAGAGTGACGCTGCTGGAGAGGGAGGCCACGCCCTCGTCACAGCACGTCACGCTGATGTTGTACTCAGCTGAGCGCTCTCGGTCCAAGTCCCCGTCTGTCACTAAACTATAGAAATGACTATCAGTCGACTTGAGCAGGAAGGGAATATCATGATTTATTGTGCATTGCACTTTGCCATTTTCACCGTCATCTTGGTCTTGAACGTTAATTATTGTGACGACAGTTTGACTTTTGACATCTTCGGCTATGACATTTGACTCCGACATGACCTTGATCAGCGGGCTGTTATCATTCACGTCCACAATGTCCACTATGACCTTGCAGCTGTCTGTCAATCCCCCGTCGTCACTTGCATGCAAGTTAATGTGATAGTTGCGAGCTTTTTCGTAGTCTACATTTCCAATCAGCGTGACCTCCCCCGTGTCTTCATTAATTTGAAACAAATGCCTCACATCATCCATTGTGTTCCCGATCGAGTATGTTATTTGACCATTTGATCCTCGATCAGCATCCGACGCGCTAACGACAGTCACGACGGTGCCTTTAGGGGCGTTTTCCGCAACGGTGGCTTCGTACAGAGGCTTTGTGAAAACGGGTGCGTTATCATTGACATCCAAGACGGTGACGAGGATCTGCGCTGTGCCCGACATCTGCGGCTCTCCTCCATCGACGGCCGTCAACACAAGACGCAAATGTTCCTTTTCCTCTCTGTCGAGAGCCCGTTTCAAAACCATCTCAACACTCTTGGAGCCGTCAGCTTGGCTGTGAAATTTTAATGCAAAATGATCAGCCGGTTCGAGGAGGTACGTTCGGAGACCGTTGATTCCGACATCGAGATCCAACGCCTGCTGCAAATGAAATTTCGAACCTACCGCTGCCGATTCGCTTATTTTGAATTGGATTTCATCCTTCTCAAAGGCCGGGGGGTTGTCGTTGAGGTCAAGAATCTGCACTACTATCTTGTAAAATTCGATGGGGCTCTCGAGAATAATCTGGAAGTGCAGCGCGCACGGCATCGACTGTGAGCAAAGCGCCTCTCGGTCGATTCGCTCCTTAATGAGGAGAACGCCCCTGTCTTTATTCAGCTCCACGTATTGCTTGCTATCGCCAAAATAAACACGAGCGCTGCGGGACTTCAGTCTTTCCACGCCGATGGCCAAATCCTCGGCGAGATTCCCCACTAAAGAGCCAACGTGCATTTCCTCATCGATGGAATAGTTGATTTGTCCCAATGCAGCGCGGATGAACAGCAACGAGGTGAAAAACGCTACTTGCCGTCTCATTGTTCTCCTGGGCGTCTCTCGTTCAGCAGAAAAAAAAAAGAAAATACAACGACGACGACGACCGGGCGGCATAAATCCAACCAAAAGGACAATATATCCCGGTAATGAGCAAATGAGGTTCGAATATTCCTCCAGAAATGACACTAAATAGTCCCCAGCGAGATATACGATGCAGTCCAGACAGTCTCTCGTGTGGTTTGCCTTTTTTCTTTTTCTTTTCTGTGTTAGACGCGTATTAAGACAGGAAGCAGCCCGGCTATGTCGGCCACGTCACGGACAACAGCGTCCCTGCGAGTTCAAAATGGAAACTGCAGGACGAGTGCTCCGACATCGATTTGGAACAACTCCAGCCAATCGTCCATTTCGACACCGTCAATGCGTGATCACAAGTGACCCCAAGTGAGGTCACAGTGAGGCGGAAGAAGCCTGTGACCTCTCGCGCTATGCAAACAGCCAATACAACTGATTACAATATGGCCGATGAGATTGCATGATGCTGACATATAATAAATACTACAGCTGAACTTGATACCAATTGGTGAGAAAGTTCAAACAATAAAACAAACAATGAAAAAAAAAATAAAAAATCATAGTTTGTGTTGTACTCTCACAACTGTTTATCGCTTAGGTTTTTAAATGTGTAAGTATTTCAAAGAGCGCCCTTGAATGGTTGAAGCAAACTTTGGTGCCATGATTTCAGGATGTGCGTGACAGTAAACACTTCCTGCCCAATTCAACGTGAACCTTTCACGAACATAGAGCATCGCTTCCACTTTAGCTAAATGTTGATGGTGAAATATTGCATGTGAAACATGTCATGCTGACATGACAAATGAAACGCAGATGACTTTGGACATCTTTTGTCTCTGTCTGTGGTGCTGAAACACTGACAGTTGCTGAATGCCTCCGCATTCGAATGAATAAAAGGGATGTTGAGTAGCACTTAACGATGAGTTTAAAAAGTCACTTTGGGTTTAGTAGGTGGGGCACAGTAATGTAATCTCGACACGACAGATGCGTAAACACAAAATCTCTCTGCGATGGCATACGACTGAAAATCATTTCACGTGACCGACTCCAAGAGGCCGGTCCGGTTCATGCCGGATGTTCTTGTCCCGATACGCGTCCAATTGCTTTGCTGAAAGGTATCATGCGTTTGTTGGGAGCAAAGGTCCACATTTGGACATAGACAACCGCAAAAGGAACATTAGCGCCACTAAAATATCATTCGATGTTTCCTCTGCCGATGCTGCCTTGTGACAATTGGTTTTCCGTGTGATTTTATAAATGCAAGAGAGCGGCAGGAATAGAAACAGTCTCATAAGTTGGGGGATGACGGGCGGAATATATCAGCATCATCTTTATCGTTATTGCCAAGTATGTCCAAAAAACACACAAGCAATTTGTCTCCGGTCGTTGGAGCCGCTCTCGTACGACAACAGACGGTCAGTTGACAGAGAACACTTTGGAGACAGAAAGACTGAGAAACAAAAAAAAACAGTCACTGAGCTGTAAAGGGTTGCGAGTTATCTGGTAATGCCGGTATATTTTTTTTTGACAATTGTGCAAAAGATGCAGAGTCCTCTCGCACTCAGAGCAGTTCGAAAGAGTCGTATTGCAATAGTGCGGCGCAATGAGCATTGTGCAAAGGGCGCCGACACTTCAAGCGAGTGGATGCAAGTTTAAAGTGACGAGTGGTGCGATCATCTGGGACCATGTTGGTTGCGCAAATGTTGCAGATACTACTCAGTTGATTGTGCAAATGGTGCAGATGCTACTCAGGCACATGAGGGGCCAGTATCGGTCAACGACAGATATGCAAATAGTGCAGCGTGGCGAGACTACTACAGTGAGTGCACGAGTAATACGACAGACTCAAAACAAAAAAATTGCCAGCATGTTGCAACGGAATTGTACGTTAGCTGTTTAGGAAGTTGATGCCAAGAGGGAAGAAGCTGTTGGAATGTCTGCTAGTTTGCATATTGGGGTCATCTCCAATCAATTTGAAGTTGTGACAAGAAGAAACATTGACTACTGAACTCAAATACCACACAAGTGACTAACCTCGAGAGGAGACTCAAGTTCATCCAGGATGTTCTCTTCCCTGCGCAACTTGTGCACGGTGCCTGTAGAACTCGGGTCCACGAGCAGCACGTTGCGCCCGGCAGCTGTGTCCAGTTTACAGTCGCTTTTTGCCGAGCCGGCGGCGGCGCACGCCTCGTAACTGTAGACGTGCGGGAGCGTCCCCGCCGTCCCCAACGTGTCGCAGTAGCGCGGCGGATAATACGGAATGACGGGGAGGTCGGAGCGGTACAGGACGCGAGACCGTCTCCACCTGTACACTTTGAGCGACACGATAAGCAGCAAGCAGGCGACGAAGAGGAAGGAGACCGCGGCCAAAGCCGAGACTAAGTAAAAAGTCAGCCGGTCGTCGTAGTCCTCGCTAAAGTCGTCGGCGAACTCCGACCTCAGCACTTCGGAAAAGCCGTCCGCCAGCGCCACGTTGACCGCGACCGTAGCCGAACGAGAGGGCTGCCCGTTGTCCTCCACTACGACAGTCAGTCTTTGTTTGACAGCATCTTTATCAGTCACTTGGCGGACAGTTCGCATTTCTCCATTGTGGAGGCCCACTTCAAACAGCGCCCCCCTGTCTGCGCCCCCAAATTTGTGCTGCACTTTATAGGAGAGCCAGGCGTTCTGTCCAGAGTCCACATCCACGGCCACCACTTTAGTCACCAGATAGCCCGCGTCTGCCGAACGAGGCACCATTTCGGCGTGCGGCTGGACCGGGTACAGGACCTGAGGGGCGTTGTCGTTCTGGTCCCGGATCAGGATGCGAACGGCGGCCGCGGAGCTCAGCGGAGGGGATCCGGAGTCGCGGGCGCTCACGTTGAAGTCGAAGGACTTGATTTGTTCGTAATCGAAGGATCGGAGCGCGCGGACGACGCCGCTCTCCGGATGGACCGAGACAAAAGAGGACACGGCTGCTCCGTGAACTTCTTTCTCCTCCAGGAAGTAAGACACTCGAGCGTTCCGGCCCCAGTCCGCGTCACCGGCACTGACGGTCAAGACGGAAAAACCGGGAGGGTTGTTCTCTGCTACGGTCTTCCTGTATTGCGACTGATGGAATTCGGGCGGGTTGTCGTTCACGTCGGATATTTGAACGTTGACGTTTTGACTACTAGACAGAGGCGGAGAGCCTTGGTCGGACACTGTGATGGTCACGTTATATTCGGGGACGCTTTCCCGGTCTAAGAAGTTTTCGGTCACTATGGTGTAGTAACCCGCTAACGAAGACTCGATTTTAAACGGGACGTCAGCGTTAATGGCACACTTGACAACACCGTTGCCGTCAGCGTCGTCATCATTCACGTTAAAAACAGCCACGGTTGCACCTGGGGGAGAATCCTCAGGTATGGACTGAGAAAAGGACATCAACTTGATTGTGGGGACGTTGTCGTTCTCATCAATGATGTTGATGAAAACCTTACATGTGTCTGTATAACCTCCGTGGTCACGAGCATGGACGTTTAATTCAAAACTCCGTGATTTTTCAAAATCTATTTTACTGGTAATTTTAATATCTCCTGTATTAACATTTACATCAAACAACTGCTCTTTGGTAGAACGAGTGGAATAAGTGATGTCACCATTGAGGCCAGCATCAGCGTCGCTTGCACTCACAGTCGCGATCAAGGTTCCTGCAGGTGAATTTTCTCGCACATCGACCTTGTAAACAGGTTGAGTGCACACTGGCGCGTTGTCGTTGGCGTCCAGCACAGTGATTTGAATTCTCGCCGTCCCTGACCGATGTGGCTCGCCACCATCTGACGCAATCAACATGAGTGTGAGGCTCTCCTCCTGTTCTCGGTCTAAAGGCTTCTGTAAAACCATTTCAATAACTTTTCTGCCATTTGGTTGGTTTTGTATTTCCAATTTAAAATGATCTAAAGGCTTAAGAACATATTTTTGAACGTCATTAATACCAACATCTGGGTCATCCGCATTCTCGAGTAAGAAACGCGCCCCGGATGCGACACTTTCGGCAATTTCCAAATGAATTTCCGACTGAGGGAAGGACGGACTGTTGTCATTCATGTCCACGACCTCCACTGTCACGCGATAAAGTTGGATGGGATTTTCTAAAATGATGTCGAAAGTGAAGCTGCAGGGCGTCGTCTTTCCACAAAGCTCCTCTCGGTCGATGCGCTCTTGAATGACAAGTGTGCCTTTGTCTGGCTTTAAATCAACATACTGTCGGCCTCCTTTGCTAATAATACGAGCTTTACCTGCTACTAGTCTGGCCACATCCAAGCCCAAATCTCTCGCAATGTTCCCCACGAAAGAGCCTTCCGCCTGCTCCTCCGGTATGGAATAGCGAGCCTGTCCGCTCACGGAGCGCAGCTCACAGAGACAAAGAACGACAAACAGTGTGCGCCATCGGCCTCTGACAGCGCGCATCCACAGACGCTCCATCGCGGATCCGAAAATATCCAAACACCGACAGGAATCCTTGACAATAAAAACCGAATCAAACACGAGAATCCACGGAAAACGTTCCTCGTCGAATGGCGAGCAGAGCGTCGTCTTTCTCGTCTGCGAAGCTCGAAAAGGAGTCCGAGAGGAGGACTGCTGCACGGACGAGTTTCCTTCGAATTCAATGACGTAGCACGAGCGGCGCTCAGAGCATTTTGGCGGTAGTGCACCTCCATGTGATTGCCAAGGGAAACTCGGTGTTGTTTTGTAATCTGTTGCCGCTCAATAACAAAAAGGCAATAGCAAGACAGGACAAAATAATCGACTTATATTGCTAAAGGAATCGGTTTGGTTACATTCATGATAACATTATATCTTAGATTGCAATGTGAAAAAAAGCTAGACATTATGTTAAAAATATTGTCCTCAAGGTGATTTCAATATGAATAAAGATTTGAAAAATAGATTTAAAAACTCAAGTCATAATTCACGTTTTCTGACTTGAACAAATGTATCCAATATGTAACCAAGACTATTGTCAAACATAAACAAAAGTTCTTAGAAGATGAATCAACGTTGAGTGTGATTCCAGAGACTAGAAAAAGCAGTCCAAAAGAAGCAGGAAGAGTGCAACAGCTGCGGCAACTTGGTGTGCCTGAATTGATGTCAGCTCCAAGCATTTCCAGCACCATGGACAGCGACAATCAACAACCACCTCAACACAGTTCAGTTGTTCCCCAAAGTTCTTTACTTTTCATTTTACTTCATAATCATGGCTAGGAAACCACGATTACCCAATTAAGACAATGCTTGAAAAATACTTATCCAACAGAAAATAAAAATTATTGAAACTGTCGTTGATGTGCAAAGTTCTCATATTTTTTAGAATTTGCACAGTTTTGTAAATTAGCCAACTTTTAAGATAAAAGATCTACTCGTACGCTACTACATTCCCCGTAATGTAACGTGATGCCTAAACTGGGGAGCAAAGTTGCGATATTTTCGGGTTTCCGGTCGGAGTCGTTCGTTTAAGTGAGACGCAGGTAATCAGGAAGTCTTAATATGGGCGCACCGGAAGTCTCTCGAGATCTCTGTCGCTCATTACGGCGTGACGTCTGCAGACGTCAGCGTCACGTGATGGCATGTCTCCCTTCATTAGCAGAGCTTTAACTACACCACTTACGTAAAATAAATGAATAAAAAACAAATCTCTAAACTCTATTGATTCACTTTTTTTTAACACTTATACTTCTAATCCAGGGTGTCGCTCGGCTTTATGAATTGGGGGGCTGTGAGTGAGTATTATTTTTATGATTATTATTATCCACTGATGACAACGATGCTCCTGTTTTATGGTGTGAATTCATGCGTAAAGTTTTTTTCCTCTTTTTTTTTTGGGTGGGTAGGCAAAATGGTGGTGGTTTATTCCTGCTTAGTCAAGATTTTTGGGGTTAAAAAAATATTAGGGCTGGGGAATAAAAATCGAACTCAGCCAAATTGACTTAAAAACTGAGTGGATGTGGAAGTTCCGCCAGCAACCCCACCCAAAAAAAAATAAAATAAAAAAAAAAGTTGTGCCCAGAACCACGTTTGTGTCACTGGAACCAATGTTTCACACGGACATTTATTGCAGAAGGACGCAGTGCCACAGATAAACTTGACAGAGGAGCGTCACTAAGTGATTTTTCAGCCACTCTTAGATGTGTAATGTCCATATAAAATGATTGAGTGGGCTGAATGGTCGTCAACTGTTTTTTGTTTTTTCCCTTTTACCGAAAATGATAATTGCGATTGCGAACCATTCAGCCTTTTGCCGTCTCAAATTCTCAAACCAAATTTATACCACACACTCAGTGCCGACATTTGCGGTTTACGGATCAAAGTCCATTCCTCATGAATGAGAAAAAAAAGCATGTTAGTAAAAAAAATAAAAATAAAAAAAATAAATAAATATATATATATATATATACATATATATGGATGGGGGTGGGGTGATTATTATTCGATTATTTGACTACTAATAAATCGGAGAATCGATTCTAAAAATATTCGATAGCGACAGCCTTCATAAATACATATATGCCGTATTTTTTCAAACAATCAAATCATTTAGGGGGCTTAAGAACATTTTAGGGGGGGCTGAACTCCCCTAAAATATGTCTAACGACGCCACTGCTTTGAATACTCTTGGAGTTGACATCTCATATCACAAATGTACATTTGATACTTACAATGGGTAGCCTACAATTTCACATCAAAGACAAAGATTATTCAAGAATATTGTTAAGGTGACTTCTACCAAAATTATTTTCTGTCCACTTTTGCCTCAAGCATTGCTTTCAGATTCTTAATACAAGACTGTAAAAGAGACGTAATGAGTTTAAAATATGTATCAATTTAAAAACAAGGCCACTCCATGATAGAAACACTGAAAATATCATTCCATCAATTTTCCGTACCGCTTCTCCTCACGCGGGTCGCGGGCGTGGTGGCGCCTATCCCAGCTATCTTCGGGCGAGAGGTGGGGTACACACTCAACTGGTCACCAGCCAATCGCACGGCACAGAAACAAACAACCATTCGCACTCAGCTCCACACCTACGGGCAATTTAGAGTCTTCAATCAACCGACCATGCATGTTTTTGGGATGTGGGAGGAAACCGGTGCACCCGGAGAAAAGCCGCGCAGGCTCGGGTAGAACATGCAAACGCCACACAGGCGAGGCCGGGATTTGAACCCCGGTTCTCAGAACTGTGAGGCAAATGTGCTAACCAGTCGAATCATACGAATGTACTGATTTGACTCACCAAAGTCGACATCAGAGAGCAGCTCCCCGACGTCTGCTCGCCGCCATGCGGCACGTCAGCGTCCGGTCCGTCCACACTCACTAAACTTTGACTCACGGCTTGCGTGTTCGTCACATGACTCTTGGCGGCGGCGCACGCCTCATAGTTGTAGACGTGCGGGAGCGTCCCCGCCGTCCCCAACGTGTCGCAGTAGCGCGGCGGATAATACGGAATGACGGGGAGGTCGGAGCGGTACAGGACGCGAGACCGTCTCCACCTGTACACTTTGAGCGACACGATAAGCAGCAAGCAGGCGACGAAGAGGAAGGAGACCGCGGCCAAAGCCGAGACTAAGTAAAAAGTCAGCCGGTCGTCGTAGTCCTCGCTAAAGTCGTCGGCGAACTCCGACCTCAGCACTTCGGGGAAGCCGTCCGCCAGCGCCACGTTGACCGCGACCGTAGCCGAACGAGAGGGCTGCCCGTTGTCCTCCACTACGACAGTCAGTCTTTGTTTGACAGCATCTTTATCAGTCACTTGGCGGACAGTTCGCATTTCTCCATTGTGGAGGCCCACTTCAAACAGCGCCCCCCTGTCTGCGCCCCCAAATTTGTGCTGCACTTTATAGGAGAGCCAGGCGTTCTGTCCAGAGTCCACATCCACGGCCACCACTTTAGTCACCAGATAGCCCGCGTCTGCCGAACGAGGCACCATTTCGGCGTGCGGCTGGACCGGGTACAGGACCTGAGGGGCGTTGTCGTTCTGGTCCCGGATCAGGATGCGAACGGCGGCCGCGGAGCTCAGCGGAGGGGATCCGGAGTCGCGGGCGCTCACGTTGAAGTCGAACGACTTGATTTGTTCGTAATCGAAGGATCGGAGCGCGCGGACGACGCCGCTCTCCGGATGGACCGAGACAAAAGAAGACACGGCTGCTCCGTGAACTTCTTTCTCCTCCAGGAAGTAAGACACTCGAGCGTTCCGGCCCCAGTCCGCGTCACCGGCACTGACGGTCAAGACGGAAAAACCGGGAGGGTTGTTCTCTGCTACGGTCTTCCTGTATTCCGACTGATGGAATTCGGGCGGGTTGTCGTTCACGTCGGATATTTGAACGTTGACGTTTTGACTACTAGACAGAGGCGGAGAGCCTTGGTCGGACACTGTGATGGTCACGTTATATTCGGGGACGCTTTCCCGGTCTAAGAAGTTTTCGGTCACTATGGTGTAGTAACCCGCTAACGAAGACTCGATTTTAAACGGGACGTCAGCGTTAATGGCACACTTGACAACACCGTTGCCGTCAGCGTCGTCATCATTCACGTTAAAAACAGCCACGGTTGCACCTGGGGGAGAATCCTCAGGTATGGACTGAGAAAAGGACATCAACTTGATTGTGGGGACGTTGTCGTTCTCATCAATTATGTTGATGAAAACTTTACACGTGTCTGTATATCCTCCGTGATCTCTAGCCTGGACGTTTAACTGATAACTCTTCGATTTCTCAAAATCTAATTTACCAGTAACTTTAATCTCTCCAGTTTTAACATTTACATCAAAAACCTGCTCTGTGTCTTTGGTAGAACGAGTGGAATATGTGACGTCACCATTGAGGCCCGCATCAGCGTCGCTTGCACTCACAGTCGCGATCAAGGTTCCTGCAGGTGAATTTTCTCGCACATCGACCTTGTAAACAGGTTGAGTGCACACTGGCGCGTTGTCGTTTGCGTCCAGCACAGTGATTTGAATTCTCGCCGTCCCTGACCGATGTGGCTCGCCACCATCTGACGCAATCAACATGAGTGTCAGGCTCTCCTCCTGTTCTCGGTCTAAAGGCTTCTCTAAAACCATTTCCATGAATCTGGCTCCATCTGGTTGATTTTGTACTTCCAATTTAAAATGATCTGAAGGCTTAAGAACATATTTTTGAATGTCATTAATACCAACATCTGGGTCATCCGCATTCTCGAGTGAGAAACGCGCCCCGGATGCGACACTTTCAGCGATTTCCAAATGAATTTCCGACTGAGGGAAGGACGGACTGTTGTCATTCATGTCCACGACCTCCACTGTCACGCGATAAAGTTGGATGGGATTTTCTAAAATGATGTCGAAAGTGAAGCTGCAGGGCGTCGTCTTTCCACAAAGCTCCTCTCGGTCGATGCGCTCTTGAATGACAAGTGTGCCTTTGTCTCGCTTGAAATCAACATACTGTCGGCCTCCTTTGCTAATAATACGAGCTTTACCTGCTACTAGTCTGGCCACATCCAAGCCCAAATCTCTCGCAATGTTCCCCACGAAAGAGCCTTCCGCCTGCTCCTCCGGTATGGAATAGCGAGCCTGTCCGCTCACGGAGCGCAGCTCACAGAGACAAAGAACGACAAACAGTGTGCGCCATCGGCCTCTGACAGCGCGCATCCACAGACGCTCCATCGCGGATCCGAAAATATCCAAACACCGACAGGAATCCTTGACAATAAAAACCGAATCAAACACGAGAATCCACGGAAAACGTTCCTCGTCGAATGGCGAGCAGAGCGTCGTCTTTCTCGTCTGCGAAGCTCGAAAAGGAGTCCGAGAGGAGGACTGCTGCACGGACGAGTTTCCTTCGAATTCAATGACGTAGCACGAGCGGCGCTCAGAGCATTTTGGCGGTAGTGCACCTCCATGTGATTGCCAACGGAAACTGCTTTTTTAATTTTTTTTTATTTTTAATAATCTGGGGCCACAAAATAACAAAATAGCAAGACTGGACAATTGGATGTTGTACTTAACGCTTTTGGAATTAGGTTGTTTACATTTACTATTTTACCAATGTGACATTATAATATGAAACAAATGCTGGACAAAAATATTGATCTCAAGACGATGTTAAAATATTGAAATAAACTTTTTTCTTTTGCAAACGTTGAATTTCAAAAAAATATATTCTTAACTGATATTTTTATTTTGTTTGGGAAGAATCATTTAATATTGAATCCAGACTATTTTAAAAAAATCAACAAAAGGTATGACAACATGAACAAATATTGAGAATGATGACACAGATATGATACCTAAACTTCAAACAACAATACAACCACGAAAATAAGGTGTTAATCCATAACTACGGAGGAAATTGATTTCAGCGAATAGAAAACGCAGATAAAAAAGAAGAACGAACGAGGTCGAATAGCTGCTACAACTTCATTTGTATGTCTGAATTGTCAGCTCCAAGAAATTCCAGCACCATGGACAACGACAATGAACATCCAGCCCAACACATTTGAATTGTTACCAAAAGTTCTTTACTTGTCATTTGAGTTCATAATTATGGCTAGAAAACCATGATTATCCAAGTAAACAAACCTTGATAAAATATTTCATATGTAATAAATCTGTACGCGGAAAATGTTTTTTTTTTTTTTAAAAAAGGACAATTAAAAGGAACGTATTGGTATCCACTTTCCTAAAGGTTCCTCCACCTGCTCCCTGCTTTCACTGCAGATCTCGACGTCATCTGCGAACACCATGGTCCACGGGGATTCCAGTCTAATCTCATCTGTCAGCCCATCCATTACCACTGCAAACAGGAAGGGGCTCGGGGCTGATCCCTGATGCACTCCCACCTCCACCTTCAACTCCTCTGTCACACCTCACCACTGTCATGCTGCTCTCATACATGTCCTGTATTCTTCTAACATACTTCTCTGACACTCCAGACCTCCGCATGCAGTACCACAGTTCCTCTCTGGGTACTCAGTCGGAGGCTTTCTCAAGATCTACAAAGACACAATGTAGCTCCTTCTGACCTTCTGTACTTTTCCATCAACATCCTCAAGGCAAATCATGCATCTGTGGTACTGTTTCAAGGCATGAAACCATACTGTTGCTCGCATTCCTCAGGCATCTTCTGACCCGCTAGAATTCTGTTGAACAAGATGGTCAAAAACTCCCCAGCCACCTCTCCTACATGCTTCCAAAACTCCACAGGAATGTCATCAGGACCAACAGCCTTTCCATTTTTCATCCTCTTTCATGCCTTTCTAACTTCCCCCTTACTAATCATTGCCACTTCCTGGTCCACCACACTTGCCTCTTCTACTCTCCCTTCTCTCTCATTTTCCTCATTCATCAAATCCTCAAAGTATTCTTTCCATCTAGCTAGCACACTGCTGGCACCAGTCAACACATTTCCATCTCAATCCTGAATCACCCTAACCTGCTGCACATCCTTCCCATCTCTCTCCCTCTGTCTGGCCAACCTGTATAGATCCTTTTCTCCTTCTTTAGTGTCCAACCTGGCATGCATATGCCTCGTTTGGCCTTTGCCACCTCGACCTTTGCCCTACATCGCATCTCAATGTATTCATTTCTCCTCCCCTCAGTGTTCCACTTCTTCTCAGCTCACCTCATTCCTTGAATGATTTCCTTTACTTTGAGGTTCCACCACCAAATCTCCTTCTCCCCTTTCCAACTAAAAAATGCACTATTTCTAAGTTGAATTTAAAAAATAGACTAATATGTCATTAACAGATATTTTTATTTTGATTGGAAAGAATGTTTTCAAATTTGAATCCAGACTATTTTCAAAAATCAACAGAAGGTATGACAACATGAACAAATGTTGAGACAGATGTTATACCTGAACTTTAAACAACAATACAACCACGAAAATAAGGTGTTAATACATAACTACGGAGGAAATTGATTTCAGCGAATAGAAAACGCAGTCAAAAAGAAGAACGAACGAGGTCGAATAGCTGCTACAACTTCATTTGTATGTCTGAATTGTCAGCTCCAAGCAATTCCAGCACCATGGACAATGACAATGAACATCCAGCCCAACACATTTGAATTGTTACCAAAAGTTCTTTACTTGTCATTTGAGTTAATAATTATGGCTAGAAAACCATGATTATCCAAGTAAACAAACCTTGATACAATATTTCATATATAATAAGTCTGTCCACCGCAAAAAAAAAGTCAATTAAAGGATGTATTGGTGTGAGTGTTATGCAGCTTTTCGGGAAGAGGTGAGACAGGCTCTCGGTGGACGGGAGGAGCTTCAGAAGACAGGACCACTGCAGCCAAGGTGATCAGAGAGGCAGGCAGGAGAGAAGGAGACAAGGTGGTGGAACCTCACAGGACAGGAAATCATACAAGGAAAAAGGTTAGCTAAGAAGAAGTGGGAAACAGAGGAACGAGGAGAGGCGAAAGGAATACATTGAGATGCGACATAGGGCAAAGGTAGAAGTGGCAAAGGCCAAACAAGAGGCATATGAGGACATGTATGCCAGGTTGGACACTAAAGAAGGAGAAAAGGATCTCTACAGGTTGGCCAGACAGAGGGAGAGAGATGGGAAGGATGTGCAGCAGGTTAGGGTGATTAAGGACAGAGATGGAAATTTGTTGACTGGTGCCAGTAGTGTGCTAGCTAGATGGAAAGAATACTTTGAGGGTTGATGAATGAGGAAAATGAGAGAGAAGGAAGAGTAGAAGAGGCAAGTGTGGTGGACCAGGAAGTGGCAATGATTAGTAAGGGGGAAGTTAGAAAGGCATTAAAGAGGATGAAAAATGGAAAGGCTGTTGGTCCTGACGACATTCCTGTGGAGGTATGGAAGCATCTAGGAGAGGTGGCTGTGGTGTTTTTGACCAGCTTGTTCAATAGAATTCTAGTGCGTGAGAAGATGCCTGAGGAATGGAGGAAAAGTGTACTGGTGCCCATTTTTAAGAACAAAGGTAATGTGCAGAGCTGTGGGAACTATAGAGGAATAAAGTTGATGAGCCACACAATGAAGTTATGGGAAAGAGTAGTGGAGGCCAGACTCAGGACAGAAGTGAGTATTTGCGAGCAACAGTATGGTTTCATGCCCAGAAAGAGTACCACAGATGCATTATCTGCCTTGAGGATGTTGATGGAAAAGTACAGAGAAGGTCAGAAGGAGCTACATTGTGTCTTTGAAGATCTTGAGAAAGCCTCCGACTGAGTACCCAGAGAGGAACTGTGGTACTGCATGCGGAGGTCTGGAGTGGCAGAGAAATATGTTAGAATAATACAAGACATGAACGAGGGCAGCAGAACAGCGGTGTGCTGAAGGTGTGACAGACGAATTTAAGGTGGAGGTGGGAGTGCATCAGGGATCGGCCCTGAGCCCCTTCCTGTTTGGAGTGGTGATGGATAGGCTAACGGATGAGGTTAGACTGATGCTTTCACTGCAGATGACAACGTCATCTGCGAACATCATGGTCCACGGGGATTCCAGTCTGACCTCATCTGTCAGCCTGTCCATTACCACTGCAAGCAGGAAGGGGCTCGAGGCGGATCACTGATGCACACCTCACCACTGTTCTGTTGACCTCATACATGTCCTGTATTTTTCTAACATACTTCTCTGCCACTCCAGACGTCCGCATGCAGTGCCACAGTTCCTCTCTGGGTACTCAGTCATAGGCTTTCTCAAGATCTACAAAGACAATGTAGCTCCTTCTGACCTTCTCTGTACTTTTCCATCAACATCCTCAAGGCAAATAATGTATCTGTGCTACTGTTTCTAGGCATGAAACCATACTGTTGCTCGGATTCCTCAGGCATCTTCTCACCCGCTAAAACTCCCCAGCCACCTCTCCTACATGCTTCCAAAACTCCACAGGAATGTCATCAGGACCAACAGCCTTTCCATTTTTCATCCTCTTTCATGCCTTTCTAACTTCCCCCTTACTAATCATTGCCACTTCCTGGTCCACCACACTTGCCTCTTCTACTCTCCCTTCTCTCTCATTTTCCTCATTCATCAACTCCTCAAAGTATTCTTTCCATCTAGCTAGCACACTGCTGGCACCAGTCAACACATTTCCATCTCTGTCCTTAATCACCCTAACCTGCTGCACATCCTTCCCATCTCTCTCCCTCAGTCTGGCCAACCTGTATAGATCCTTTTCTCCTTCTTTAGTGTCCAACCTGGCATACATGTCATCATATGCCTCGTTTGGCCTTTGCCACCTCGACCTTAGCCCTACATCGCATCTCAATGTATTCTTTTCTCCTCCTCTCAGTGTTCCACTTCTTCTCAGCTAACCTCTTTCCTTGAATGATTTTCTTTACTTTGAGGTTCCACCACCAAATCTCTCTCTCCCCATTCCAACTGGAAGATGCCCTATTTCTGTCTACTTTTAATCAAGCATGGCTTTCAGGTTCTGAACACACGACTGCAAATGAAATGTAATGACTTTAAAATATGCATCAATACAAGAACAAGGCTTCTCCATGATATAAACTCTGAAAACAAACATATATTGAAACAAGTGTACTGATTTGACTCACCAAAGTCGACATCCGAGAGCAGTTCCCCGACATCTGCTCGCCGCCGTGCGGCACGTCAGCGTCCGCTCCGTCCACACTCACTAAACTTTGACTCACGGCTTGCGTGTTCGTCACGTGACTCTTGGCAGCCTCGTAATTGTAGACGTGCGGGAGCGTCCCCGCCGTCCCCAACGTGTCGCAGTAGCGCGGCGGATAATACGGAATGACGGGGAGGTCGGAGCGGTACAGGACGCGAGACCGTCTCCACCTGTACACTTTGAGCGACACGATAAGCAGCAAGCAGGCGACGAAGAGGAAGGAGACCGCGGCCAAAGCCGAGACTAAGTAAAAAGTCAGCCGGTCGTCGTAGTCCTCGCTAAAGTCGTCGGCGAACTCCGACCTCAGCACTTCGGAAAAGCCGTCCGCCAGCGCCACGTTGACCGCGACCGTAGCCGAACGAGAGGGCTGCCCGTTGTCCTCCACTACGACAGTCAGTCTTTGTTTGACAGCATCTTTATCAGTCACTTGGCGGACAGTTCGCATTTCTCCATTGTGGAGGCCCACTTCAAACAGCGCCCCCCTGTCTGCGCCCCCAAATTTGTGCTGCACTTTATAGGAGAGCCAGGCGTTCTGTCCAGAGTCCACATCCACGGCCACCACTTTAGTCACCAGATAGCCCGCGTCTGCCGAACGAGGCACCATTTCGGCGTGCGGCTGGACCGGGTACAGGACCTGAGGGGCGTTGTCGTTCTGGTCCCGGATCAGGACGCCCACGCTCACGTTGCTACAGAGAGGAGGGGAGCCTCCGTCCTGCGCTCGCACCGCAAAGTCCAGCCGCTTCATCCGCTCGTAGTCGAAGGAGCGCACGGCGCTGATGACGCCGGTTTGAGAATTCAAAGAAACAAAGGTGGAAACTGGACTGCCACTAATCTGAGTGTCCTCTAAAAGATAAGATATTCTGGCGTTTTGATTCCAATCAGCATCTCGAGCAGTGACGGCCAAGACGGAAACACCGGGAGAATTATTCTCCGCGACATAAGCCGAATAAATGTTTTGATCAAATACAGGCGCGTTGTCATTCACGTCGGAGATTCGAAGATGCAACTTTGTTGAGCTGGAAAGAGGAGGCGTTCCGAGGTCAGTGGCTGTAATTGTTATGTTATATTCCGAGACGGATTCTCGATCAAAATAGTGATCGGAAATTAAATTGTAATAGTTTGTGAGCGACGTCTCCAGTTTAAAGGGAAGTTTTCCATCGACGGAACATTTGATTTCTCCGTTTCTGTCAGAGTCGACGTCTTTGATGTTCAGAACTGCAACTGTTGTACCGGGCGGTGAATCCTCGGACAGAGGACTTGAAAATGACATGATGGTAATTACTGGAGCATTGTCATTGACGTCAATAACGTCAATTACAACTTTACTGGTCCCAATCATCCCACCTTGATCTTTTGCTTCCACTCTCACTTCATACTTTTTGTTCTTCTCATAGTCGATTTGACCAGACACGTAAATTGTGCCAGTGTTTCCATCAATTTGAAATATATCTGTTGCGCTTCCTTTCATTCGCGACAAACTGTAAGTGATGAGTCCATTGGAACCACTGTCAGCGTCTGTAGCATTGACTCGAATTATACTTCTTCCTGTCATTGTGTTCTCCAAAATAGATGCTTTATATTCTGATTGGTTAAACATTGGCTGTTGTCGTTTGCATCTAAGACATTTATTTCTATATTGACGGTACCGGATCTCTGTGGCGTTCCTCCATCAACTGCAATTAATTTGAAAGACAAGCGGGGACGTCTCTCTCTGTCTAACGGCTTCTGGAGCACCATTTCCACATATTTTCTGCCATCTGGATTTGCATGCTGATTCAGAATAAAATTGTCGTTAGCTGGCAAAATGTAATTTTGCAACGCATTTTGCCCCACATCTTGATCCTCAGCACTCGGCAGGGGAAAGCGCACTCCTACAACAGCAGATTCACTAATGTCAAACATGAGCGCTTCATCCTTATTTGCAAAAACGGGGGCATGATCGTTGATGTCCAAAACCTCAACAATGATCCTGTGCAGCTCGATGGGGTTTTCTAAAATGATCTCGAAGCTGAAGCTACACGGCGTCACATCTCCACAAAGATGCTCTCGGTCAATTCTGTCGTTGACGACCAGAAGCCCTTTGTCTGTCTTCAGCTCCGCGTACTGGATGTTTCCTCCCGTCACGATGCGGGCGCGCCCCGAAACGAGTCTCTTCATGTCCCACCCGAGATCTCGCGCCACATTTCCGATCACGGAGCCTTTCTTCATCTCCTCGGGAATAGAATAACGAATCTGACCACCTACCGTGGTGACCAAACGAAGCAGAAACACGAGCGTTGCTATTTGCCGTCGCCATCCAAAAAACAACCTCCATGTTGCGCACCAGAAAAGGCGAGGCCCGCGAACATCCATCAGGACGAAAATCAAAAGACAGCGATGATATGTTTCGGTCAATAATCCGTTTCCTGCTCACCACGTCGAAGCTGACGTGCAAATAAATGCGAAGCGCAGACCGTCGTTCTTTCACCTCGCCGCCAACAAAAGAGAGAAAATCTGCTTGAGTGCCTCGTCACTTGCATGACGACAACACACGCCAAATGATATACAGGCCAACAGCGTCTCTTAGAGTCCAAAATGTGGAAGGACGAGCGAGGCACAGCGGACAAAGTGCAGCTGCGAGCGAAATGCAGCCCTGCCAGTGTGTGCAAATATGCACGGAAGATATCTATTGAAGGGCCACGACCGAATAGGCTACAATGAAATATTATCAAAATTATGAAAACGTTTGCATACAACGGACACAAAATGAAAAAAAGAAAAAATACAACGAAATTTGATGTGGTTTGGATATATGATTTTTTTTCAAGAATATGTAACAAAATGATGAACTTTTCAATCTGCAGCACGTGCAGTGTATTATTATTATTATTATTATTATTATTATTATTAACATTACCATCTAGCATTGGAACAATTAAAATACAAAAAAATATTGAGTGTCATAAGTCAGCAATACGGATCAATTACATTTGCCTAAAATGTATGATGGAAATGCACTGTAATGTCAACATGGGCTGTTATCGAGCGCGTAAAAAAACTAGTCATTAAAAAACCTTCCAACACCATGGACAGCGACATGACAGCTCAAAAATTGGAAAAACGATCAACATTTGTTCTTGGCAAACATTTAACGGGGTAAAAAAAAGTGCAGATGCTCATTACATGGTAACACACTTTATGTTTTTGTTGTCACTCTCAACTGACTTGCATTAAAACATTCCAGCTTACAACAAACAAAAAAAAAAGGAGCCTCAAATATGAATTCTCAACTGATGTCTCGGACGACTCAAAAATACATTTAAAAAAAAAAAAAAAAAAAAAAAAAAAAAACTATTGGGACTTTTATGAAAAAAAATATTTAAAACAAACTATTGGGACTTTTATGAAAACAAATATTTAGAAAGACAAGCACTGAACACGTGCAGCATTCATGCAACCTCCTGCTGCTGTTCAGTCGAAATATGGCGAAGCTCAATGACACATCGTTCAAAATATTGATTGTTGTAACAGTGACGATAAAAAGAGAAAGAAAGTTGAGTGAAATGTACAAAAGTGTTTCGCACTTCTTTTTTTGCACCGCTTGTCAATTTTTGTTTCATCTACACATCATTTTATTGCAGTTGTTCTCGGCTCTGACTGAAATGTCCAATTTGTGTTCTCATTTATTTTGTGCAATTTTTGGATTTGAATCAGCTTCAGCGACAAGTTCTTCAATGTGCTTTTAAATAAATGATATAATGTGTATTTATTTTCAAGTTGAATGTGTTCTTTTCGAGGAAAATTATGTTGAGGAAAATAAAGCTAATGGTGTGACTTCAATAAAATCGGGTGATGACCTAATGACCACGTGAAACTTTGGATCGAAGGGTGAGACCTGATAGGAACCCCTTGGTACTGGAAATGGTTTACACATGTTGACTAATATCAAATAAAGGAGACATGGTGAAATATTTGACTCAGCAAAGTTGACATTTGTGAGCAGTTTCCCGACATCTGCCGGTTGCCATGCGGCACGTCAGCATCCGCTCCATCCACACTCACGAAGCTTTCTCATGGCTTGCATATTCTTCATGTGACTCATGAAATAAAAAATATATCTCAAAGGGGTAGATGGACACACGTGATGTTTACGACTCCTAGGAAATAAGAAACATAAAAAAAAAAAAAAAGTCAACCAAGAAGTCAACTGTTTATCCAAAGCCGCTGGGCATGCTGGGTATTCAAGCGTCAACTTCCTCGACACTCCAATATATTTCATTGTAGTTTTCTCAAACGGTATTCGACATAATACACCAGGCCTATTTAACTAGTGGCCCCCCTTTGAAAATTAATTTCATATGGCCCGCCAGACTTTCCATTTTAATCTGATGTAACGCGTAACGTGTGTGTGGTTGCAGTGAGCAATTAAACCACGGCGATACAAAAACCCATATGATGACAAGTTTGTCCAAGTGGATTTGCCGTAAATACCTGCTTGCACGAAGGATCAACTGGCTCGAGATTACATTGCTCCTCGCGACACACTTTGAGAAACAAGACAGGATTCAAAATGTCTCTCTGAAGGCTGAAAAAACGCAGTCGATGTAGAAATCCGGCAATTCCAGACAGAATGGACTGAGAAGTATTTATTTTGTCGGCCGAACGCGACGAGTACGAAACCGGTACCCTGGTGATAAGGATATCAGAGACCTCTTACCGAGTTGGAAATAGTCAACAACTGCACGCTTGCTATCATTGATGAAGTGAATTCACAGCCAAACTTGCTTGTCACTTTAGCTATGAAAAAAAGTCTCTCTCTCAGACACAGCGACTAACTCTTCGCAGAGTGGAACTACTACGTTGCAGGAAAGCTTCTGGAAAAGCAGAATGTACCGTACTTCTGTTGCAGTCGGCAAAGCAAGTGATTGCCAAGACATGGCCCAGCTGAAGTGGAATCCAACAATGAATTTCTTTTTCTCTCATTTTGAATTTTATATCTTAAAAGAGACTCACCGAAGTCTGTGTGATGGTTCAGACTCAGACGTCTGATATGAATGGTGGTTCTTGTTGCGTTAAAAATTCATGTAGTCTTGGCTTGGTTGTGCAAAGGGGTCAAATACATTTAAAAGGGTTGAAAATCTCGTTCTTTAACCTAGCTATAATCATATTAAACGTAACAAAAGTCAAGCTAAAGAAAATGCTGAGTGGCTAGTAACTCTGGGAAACAACTAGCCACAGTGGCTGGTGAGCTGATGTCAAGCCCTGCTTGTAAATAACCAAATTTACAAACTTCGTAGACAACTGAGTATCAACAAATATTTTAACAACCTTGTTCTAAGTTACAAGATTTGTATTAAATCAAGTCATACAACCTCGAAAAGAGGTAAAAGTAATTAGAGAGACATTTGACTCACCAAAGTCGACACACCTACGGGCAATTTGGAGTTGTCAATTAACCGACCATGCATGTTTTTTGGGATGTGGGAGGAAACCGCAGTGCCCGGAGAGAACATGCAAACTCCTCACAGGCGCGGCCGGGGATTGAACCTCGGTCCTCAGAACTCTGAGGCAGACGCTCTAACCAGTCATCACCGTGCCGCCTAGATCACAACGTCATCTGCGAAAATCATGGTCCACAGGGATTCCAGTCTGACCTCGTCTGTCAGCCTATCCATTACCACTGCAAACAGGAAGGGGCTCGGGGCTGATCCCTGATGCACTCCCACCCCCACCTTCAACTCCTCTGTCACACCTCACCACTGTTCTGTTGCCCTCATACATGTCCTGTATTATTCTAACATACTTCTCTGACACTCCAGACCTCCACATGCAGTACCACAGTTCCTCTCTGGGTACTCAGTCATAGGCTTTCTCAAGATCTGTTGCTCGCATTCCTCAGGCATCTTCTGACCTGCTAGAATTCTGTTGAACAAGATGGTCAAAAACTCCGCAGCCACCTCTCCGATATGCTTCCAAAACTCCACAGTAATGTCATCAGGACCAACAGCCTTTCCATTTTTCACCCTCTTTCATGCCTTTCTAACTTCCCCCTTACTAATCATTGCCACTTCCTGGTCCACCACACTTGCCTCTTCTACTCTCCCTTCTCTCTCATTTTCCTCATTCATCAAATCCTCAAAGTATTCTTTCCATCGAGCTAGCACACTGCTGGCACCAGTCAACACATTTCCATCTCTGTCCTTAATCACGCTGACCTGATGCACATCCTTCCCATCTCTCTCCCTCTGTCTGGCCAACCTGTATAGATCCTTTTCTCCTTCTTTAGTGTCCAACCTGGCATACATGTGATCATATGCCTCGTTTGGCCTTTGCCACCTCGACCTTCGCCCTACATCGCATCTCAATGTATTCCTTTCTCCTCTCTTCAGTACTCTCAGTGTTCCATTTCTTCTCAGCTAACCTCTTTCCTTGAATGATTTCCTGGACTTTGAGGTTCCACCACCAAATCTCACTCTCCCCATTCCAACTGGAAGATGCACTATTTCTGTATACTTTTACTCAAGCCTAGCTTTCAGGTTCTGAACACGACTGCAAATGAAATGTAATGACTTTAAAATATGCATCAATCCAAGAACAAGGCTTCTCCATGATATTAACTCTGAAAACAAACATGTATTGAAACAAGTGTACTGATTTGACTCACCAAAGTCGACATCCGAGAGCAGTTCCCCGACGTCTGCTCGCCGCCGTGCGGCACGTCAGCGTCCGCTCCGTCCACACTCACTAAACTTTGACTCACGGCTTGCGTGTTCGTCACGTGACTCTTGGCGGCGGCGGACGCCTCGTAGTTGTAGACGTGCGGGAGCGTCCCCGCCGTCCCCAACGTGTCGCAGTAGCGCGGCGGATAATACGGAATGACGGGGAGGTCGGAGCGGTACAGGACGCGAGACCGTCTCCACCTGTACACTTTGAGCGACACGATAAGCAGCAAGCAGGCGACGAAGAGGAAGGAGACCGCGGCCAAAGCCGAGACTAAGTAAAAAGTCAGCCGGTCGTCGTAGTCCTCGCTAAAGTCGTCGGCGAACTCCGACCTCAGCACTTCGGGAAAGCCGTCCGCCAGCGCCACGTTGACCGCGACCGTAGCCGAACGAGAGGGCTGCCCGTTGTCCTCCACTACGACAGTCAGTCTTTGTTTGACAGCATCTTTATCAGTCACTTGGCGGACAGTTCGCATTTCTCCATTGTGGAGGCCCACTTCAAACAGCGCCCCCCTGTCTGCGCCCCCAAATTTGTGCTGCACTTTATAGGAGAGCCAGGCGTTCTGTCCAGAGTCCACATCCACGGCCACCACTTTAGTCACCAGATAGCCCGCGTCTGCCGAACGAGGCACCATTTCGGCGTGCGGCTGGACCGGGTACAGGACCTGAGGGGCGTTGTCGTTCTGGTCCCGGATCAGGACGCCCACGCTCACGTTGCTACAGAGAGGAGGGGAGCCTCCGTCCTGCGCTCGCACCGCAAAGTCCAGCCGCTTCATCCGCTCGTAGTCGAAGGAGCGCACGGCGCTGATGACGCCGGTTTGAGAATTCAAAGAAACAAAGGTGGAAACTGGACTGCCACTAATCTGAGTGTCCTCTAAAAGATAAGATATTCTGGCGTTTTGATTCCAATCAGCATCTCGAGCAGTGACGGCCAAGACGGAAACACCGGGAGAATTATTCTCCGCGACATAAGCCGAATAAATGTTTTGATCAAATACAGGCGCGTTGTCATTCACGTCGGAGATTCGAAGATGCAACTTTGTTGAGCTGGAAAGAGGAGGCGTTCCGAGGTCAGTGGCTGTAATTGTTATGTTATATTCCGAGACGGATTCTCGATCAAAATAGTGATCGGAAATTAAATTGTAATAGTTTGTGAGCGACGTCTCCAGTTTAAAGGGAAGTTTTCCATCGACGGAACATTTGATTTCTCCGTTTCTGTCAGAGTCGACGTCTTTGATGTTCAGAACTGCAACTGTTGTACCGGGCGGTGAATCCTCGGACAGAGGACTTGAAAATGATTTTATGTTAATTACTGGAGCATTGTCATTGACGTCAATAATGTCAATGATAACTTTACTGGTCCCAATCATCCCACCTTGATCTTTTGCTTCCACTCTCACTTCATACTTTTTGTTCTTCTCATAGTCGATTTGACCAGACACGTAAATTGTGCCAGTGTTTCCATCAATTTGAAATATATCTGCTGCGCTTCCTTTCATTCGCGACAAACTGTAAGTGATGAGTCCATTGGAACCACTGTCGGCGTCTGTAGCATTTACTTGAATTATACTTCTTCCTGTCGTTATGTTTTCCAAAACAGTCGCCTTATATGCTGACTGGTTAAATATGGGCTCGTTGTCGTTTGCATCTAAGACATTTATTTCTATATTGACGGTACCGGATCTCTGTGGCGTTCCTCCATCAACTGCAATTAATTTGAAAGACAAGCGGGGACGTCTCTCTCTGTCTAACGGCTTCTGGAGCACCATTTCCACATATTTTCTGCCATCTGGATTTGCATGCTGATTCAGAATAAAATTGTCGTTAGCCGGCAAAATGTAATTTTGCAACGCATTTTGCCCCACATCTTGATCCTCAGCACTCGGCAGGGGAAAGCGCACTCCAACTGCAGCACCTTCACTAATGTCAAACATGAGCGCTTCATCCTTATTTGCAAAAACGGGGGCATGATCGTTGATGTCCAAAACCTCAACAATGATCCTGTGCAGCTCGATGGGGTTTTCTAAAATGATCTCGAAGCTGAAGCTACACGGCGTCACATCTCCACAAAGATGCTCTCGGTCAATTCTGTCGTTGACGACCAGAAGCCCTTTGTCTGTCTTCAGCTCCGCGTACTGGATGTTGTCCTCTGTCAAAATGCGGGCGCGCCCAGAAACGAGTCTCTTCATGTCCCACCCGAGATCTCGCGCCACATTTCCGATCACGGAGCCTTTCTTCATCTCCTCGGGAATAGAATAACGAATCTGACCACCTACCGTGGTGACCAAACGAAGCAGAAACACGAGCGTTGCTATTTGCCGTCGCCATCCAAAAAACAACCTCCATGTTGCGCACCAGAAAAGGCGAGGCCCGCGAACATCCATCAGGACGAAAATCAAAAGACAGCGATGATATGTTTCGGTCAATAATCCGTTTCCTGCTCACCACGTCGAAGCTGACGTGCAAATAAATGCGAAGCGCAGACCGTCGTTCTTTCACCTCGCCGCCAACAAAAGAGAGAAAATCTGCTTGAGTGCCTCGTCACTTGCATGACGACAACACACGCCAAATGATATACAGGCCAACAGCGTCTCTTAGAGTCCAAAATGTGGAAGGACGAGCGAGGCACAGCGGACAAAGTGCAGCTGCGAGCGAAATGCAGCCCTGCCAGTGTGTGCAAATATGCACGGAAGATATCTATTAAAGGGCCACGACCGAATAGGCTACAATGAAATATTATCAAAATTATGAAAACGTTTGCATACAACGGACACAAAAAGAAAAAAAGAAAAAAATACAACGAAATTTGATGTGGTTTGGATATATGATTTTTTTTCAAGAATATGTAACAAAATTATGAAGTTTTCAATCTGCAGCACGTGCAGTGTATTATTATTATTATTATTATTATTAACATTACCATCTAGCATTGGAACAATTAAAATACAAAAAAATATTGAGTGTCATAAGTCAGCAATACGGATCAATTACATTTGCCTAAAATGTATGATGGAAATGCACTGTAATGTCAACATGGGCTGTTATCGAGCGCGTAAAAAAACTAGTCATTAAAAAACCTTCCAACACCATGGACAGCGACATGACAGCTCAAAAATTGGAAAAACTATCAACATTTGTTCTTGGCAAACATTTAACGGGGTAAAAAAAGTGCAGATGCTCATTACATGGTAACACACTTTATGTTTTTGTTGTCACTCTCAACTGACTTGCATTGAAACATTCCAGCTTACAACAAACAAAAAAAAAAGGAGCCTCAAATATGAATTCTCAACTGATGTCTCGGACGACTCAAAAATACATTTAAAAAAAAAACAAAAAACAAAAAAAAAACTATTGGGACTTTTATGAAAAAAAATATTTAAAACAAACTATTGGGACTTTTATGAAAAAAAATATTTAGAAAGACAAGCACTGAACACGTGCAGCGTTCATGCAACCTCCTGCTGCTGTTCAGTCGAAATATGGCGAAGCTCAATGACACATCGTTCAAAATATTGATTGTTGTAACAGTGACGATAAAAAGAGAAAGAAAGTTGAGTGAAATGTACAAAAGTGTTTCGCACTTCTTTTTTTGCACCGCTTGTCAATTTTTGTTTCATCTACACATCATTTTATTGCAGTTGTTCTCGGCTCCGACTGAAATGTCCAATTTGTGTTCTCATTTATTTTGTGCAATTTTTGGATTTGAATCAGCTTCAGCGACAAGTTCTTCAATGTGCTTTTAAATAAATGATATAATGTGTATTTATTTTCAAGTTGAATGTGTTCTTTTCGAGGAAAATTATGTTGAGGAAAATAAAGCTAATGGTGACTTCAATAAAATCGGGTGATGACCTAATGACCATGTGAAACTTTGGATCGAAGGGTGAGACCTGATAGGAACCTTTTGGTACTGGAAATGGTTTACACATGTTGACTAATATCAAATAAAGGAGACCTGGTGAAATATTTGAATCAGCAAAGTTGACATTTGTGAGCAGTTTCCTGACATCTGCCGGTTGCCATGCGGCACGTCAGCATCCGCTCCATCCACACTCACGAAGCTTTCTCATGGCTTGCATATTCTTCAGGTGACTCATGAAATAAAAAATATATCTCAAAGGGGTAGATGGACACACGTGATGTTTACGACTCCTAGGAAATAAGAAACATAAAAAAAAAAAAAGTCAACCAAGAAGTCAACTGTTTATCCAAAGCCGCTGGGCATGCTGGGTATTCAAGCGTCAACTTCCTCGACACTCCAATATATTTCATTGTAGTTTTCTCAAACGACATTCGACAAAATACACCAGGCCTATTTAACTAGTGGCCCCCCTTTGAAAAATTAATTTCATATGGCCCGCCAGACTTTAATTTTAATCTGATGTAACGTGTAACGTGTGTGTGGTTGCAGTGAGCAATTAAACCACGGCGATACAAAAACCCATATGATGACAAGTTTGTCCAAGTGGACTTGCCGTAAATACCTGCTTGCACGAAGGATCAACTGGCTCGAGATGACATTGCTCCTCGCGACACACTTTGAGAAACAAGACAGGATTCAAAATGTCTCTCCGAGGGCCGAAAAAACGCAAAGTCGATGTAGAAATCCGGCAATTCCAGACAGAATGGACTGAGAAGTATTTATTTTGTCGGCCGAACGCGACGAGTACTAAACCGGTACCCTGGTGATAAGGATATCAGAGACCTCTTTCCGAGTTGGAAATAGTCAACAACTGCACGCTTGCTGTCATTGATGAAGTGAATTCACAGCCAAACTTGCTTGTCACTTTAGCTATGAAAAAAAGTCTCTCTCTCAGACACAGCGACTAACTCTTCGCAGAGTGGAACTCCTAGGTTGCAGGAAAGCTTCTGGAAAGCTGGAAAAGCAGAATGTACCGTACTTCTGTTGCAGTCGGCAAAGCAAGTGATTGGAAAGACATGGCACAGCTGAAGTGGAATGCAACAATGAATTTCTTTTTCTCTCATTTTGAATGTTATATCTTAAAAGAGACTCACCGAAGTCTGTGTGATGGTTCAGACTCGGGCGTCTGATATGAATGGTGGTTCTTGTAGCGTTAAAAATTCATGTAGTCTGTGCTTGGTTGTGCAAAGGGGTCAAATACATTTGAAAGGGTTGAAAATCTCGTTCTTTAACCTAGCTATAATCATATTAAACGTAACAAAAGTCAAGCTAAAGAAAATGCTGAGTGGCTAGTAATTCTGGGAAACAACTCGCCACAGTGGCTGGTGAGCTGATATCAAGCCCTGCTTGTATATAAGAGAGACATTTGACTCACCAAAGTCGACACACCTACTGGCAATTTGGAGTTGTCAATTAACCGACCATGCATGTTTTTTGGGATGTGGGAGGAAACCGCAGTGCCCGGAGAGAACATGCAAACTCCACACAGGCGGGGCCAGGGATTGAACCTCGGTCCTCAGAACTCTGAGCCAGACGCTCTAACCCGTCTTCCACCGTGCTGCCTAGATCACAACGTCAATAATACAGGACATGTTTGAGGGCAGCAGGACTGGTGAGGTGTGACAGAGGAGTTGAAGGTGAAGGTGGGAGTGCATCAGGGATCAGCCTTGAGCCCCTTCCTGTTTTGCAGTGGTGATGGATAGGGGAACATATGAGGTTAGACTGATGCTTTCACTGCAGATTACGACGTCATCTGCAAACATCATGGTCCACAGGGATTCCAGTCTGACCTCATCTGTCAGCCTATCCATTACCACTGCAAGCAGGAAGGGGCTCGAGGCTGATCCGTGATGCACTCCCACCTGCACCGTCACACCTCACCACTGTTCTGTTGCCCTCAAACATGTCCTGTATTCTTCTAACATACTTCTCTGCCAGTCCAGACCTCCGCATGCAGTACCACAGTTCCTCTCTGGCTACTCTGTTGTAGGCTTTCTCAAGATCTACAAAGACAATGTAGCTGCTTCTGACCTTCTCTGTACTTTTACATCAACATCCTCAAGGCAAATTATTAATCTGTGCTACTGTTTCTAGGCATGAAACCATACTGTTGCTCGCATTCCTCAGGCATCTTCTGACCAGCGAGAATTCTGTTGAACAAGATGGTCAAAAACTCCACAGCCACCTCTCCTACATGCTTCCAAAACTCCACAGGAATGTCATCAGGACCAACAGCCTTTCCATTTTTCATCCTCTTTCATGCCTTTCTAACTTCCCCCTCATAATCATTGCCAATTCCTGGTCCACCACACTTGCCACTTCTACTTTCCCTTCTCTCTCATTTTCTTCATTCATCAACTCCTCAAAGTATTCTTTCCATCTAGCTAGCACACTGCTGCCACCAGTCAACACATTTCCATCTCAATCCTGAATCACCCTAACCTGCTACACATCCTTCCCATCTCTCTCCCTCTGTCTGGCCAACCTGTATAGATCCTTTTCTCCTTCTTTAGTGTCCAACCTGGCATACATGTCATCATATGCCTCGTTTGGCCTTTGCCACTTCGACTTTTGCCCTATATCGCATCTCAATGTATTCCTTTCTCCTCTCAGTGTTCCACTTCTTCGAAGCTAACCTCTTTCCTTGAGGATTTCCTTACTTTGAGGTTCCACCACCAAATCTCTTCTCCCCTTTCCAACGAGAAGAGGCCCTATTTCTGTGTACTTTTACACACGACTTTAAATGAAATGTAATGACTTTAAAATATGTATCAATACAAGAACAAGGCTTCTCCATGATAAAAACTCTGAAAACAAACATAGATTGAAACAAGTGTACTGATTTGACTCACCAAAGTCGACATCCGAGAGCAGTTCCCCGACATCTGCTCGCCGCCGTGCGGCACGTCAGCGTCCGCTCCGTCCACACTCACTAAACTTTGACTCACGGCTTGCGTGTTCGTCACGTGACTCTTGGCGGCGGCGCACGCCTCGTAGTTGTAGACGTGCGGGAGCGTCCCCGCCGTCCCCAACGTGTCGCAGTAGCGCGGCGGATAATACGGAATGACGGGGAGGTCGGAGCGGTACAGGACGCGAGACCGTCTCCACCTGTACACTTTGAGCGACACGATAAGCAGCAAGCAGGCGACGAAGAGGAAGGAGACCGCGGCCAAAGCCGAGACTAAGTAAAAAGTCAGCCGGTCGTCGTAGTCCTCGCTAAAGTCGTCGGCGAACTCCGACCTCAGCACTTCGGGGAAGCCGTCCGCCAGCGCCACGTTGACCGCGACCGTAGCCGAACGAGAGGGCTGCCCGTTGTCCTCCACTACGACAGTCAGTCTTTGTTTGACAGCATCTTTATCAGTCACTTGGCGGACAGTTCGCATTTCTCCATTGTGGAGGCCCACTTCAAACAGCGCCCCCCTGTCTGCGCCCCCAAATTTGTGCTGCACTTTATAGGAGAGCCAGGCGTTCTGTCCAGAGTCCACATCCACGGCCACCACTTTAGTCACCAGATAGCCCGCGTCTGCCGAACGAGGCACCATTTCGGCGTGCGGCTGGACCGGGTACAGGACCTGAGGGGCGTTGTCGTTCTGGTCCCGGATCAGGACGCCCACGCTCACGTTGCTACAGAGAGGAGGGGAGCCTCCGTCCTGCGCTCGCACCGCAAAGTCCAGCCGCTTCATCCGCTCGTAGTCGAAGGAGCGCACGGCGCTGACGACTCCGCTTTGGGCGTTCACGGACACAAACGAGGCAATCGGAGTTCCCCCGATCTCGCCCTGCTCCAACATGTAAGAGACACGAGCGTTCTGGTTTTCATCTGGGTCTTTGGCACTCACTCTCAGCACGGAAACACCCGGCGAGTTGTTTTCGGCGAGGTTGGCACGATAAAAGCTGACGGCAAACACAGGAGCGTTGTCGTTCACGTCGGAAACTTTCAAATGAAAAGTTCTCTCGGCGGAGAGGGGAGGCGAGCCGGCGTCCGACGCGACGACTGTGATGTTATATTCGGACACGCTTTCGCGATCCAAATCGGCATCGGTCACCAAGGCAAAATAATTGCGCACGTTGGATTTCATGCGAAATGGAACGCGGCCTTCGATGGCGCACCTCACGTGACCGTTTTCGCCAGAATCCTGGTCTTTCACGTTCATGATGCCGATCGTGGTACCAGCCGGGGAGTCTTCTGAAACCGGACTCGTGAAGGACATCACATTGAGGACGGGGACATTATCATTCAAATCTAGGACTTCGATTTCCACTTTGGTGGAGTCTGTTAATGAACCTTGATCTTTGGCTTCAACCATGAATTCTATTGACTTGTCTTTTTCATAATCGATTTGTTTTACGACCGATATGCATCCTGTCATCTCATCAATATGAAAGAAATCTGCAATTCCTGCTTTTGATTTTGAAAACGAGTATGTGACTTTCCCATATGAACCGCTATCAGCATCAGTGGCATTCACAGTGAGAACGTGAGAGCCTTTTGCTGCATTTTCAGTCACTTTTGCTTTGTAAACGGTTTGATTAAAGACGGGTGCATTATCATTTGCATCTTGAATGTTAATATCTATATTTACCGTACCTGACCTCTGTGGATTCCCACCGTCCACAGCCACTAATTTAAGGGAAAGTCGCGGCTGCTGTTCTCTGTCTAAGGCTTTCTGCAGGACCATTTCTGCATATTTTCTCCCTCCCGGACTGACGTGTTGCTTCAAAATAAAATGATCACTCGGTGTCAAAATGTAACTCTGCACGCCGTTTGCATCCACGTCAGCATCATACGCACTCTCCAACACAAAACGGGAGCCAAGTGCAGCAGACTCACTAATTTCGAATTCTAAATGTTTATTTTCAAAAGTGGGCGCGTTGTCGTTGACGTCCAACACTTCGATGGTGACCGGGTGCAATTCCATGGGGTTTTCCAACAAAATCTCGAAGGTGAAGCTGCACGGCGTCACGTCTCCACACAGCTGTTCTCGATCTATCCTCTCATGGACAACCAGGAGCCCTTTGTCCGCCCTCAGCTCGGCGTACTGGACGTTCTCCCCGGTCACGATGCGGGCCCGCCCAGAACGGAGTCTTTTCAGATCCAAACCGAGATCTTGGGCCACATTTCCGACGAGCGAGCCTTTTTTCATCTCCTCGGGGATTGAGTAGCGGATTTGGGCCTCGCTCGCGTGGAGAAAAAAACACCAAAAGACAAAGAGGCCGGCCGCGCGTCGCCATCGCATTCCTCCTCGGCTCGGATGAATGTTTTTAGCCTCCATATGAAATTAAAAATATTCCAATAAAGGGACGCAATCGAAAAAAAGACAGAACCAAAGCAGGCGCAATCAGATGCGCGTTATTTGAGCTCAACGATTGTACGTCGTTCACGCGAAGCGCTCTGGTGCCAAATGGCAGCGACAGAGGAGGGAGCTGCACTGCATCACACAGCGCCAACACATCCATTTACCATGTAACAGCGCCCCTTAGAGGCCGATATGCCAAACTGCCCAGTTAGAATAAAAGCTTCAACATGGGGGGGGGAAAACATCCTTGAATATGTTATGTCCTGTTAAATAACTGCATTAAATATAATAAAAAAATTAACATAAAGACATATTTTCCTAGTTAAGGTTGTCACCTGAACAAACAGCTAATCAACACAGTTACAGGCACGACGTCGTGTGCGTAAGAGTCATACAAATGATATAAATGATGATTATTGATTGGAATTCTTCAGAACGAGCGCTGGTCAACAAATCCCTTGGAAGCTGCCCTTCAGCACCATGGACAGAGACACGACTGCAGGAGGAGCTCACTGCTCACTTTGGGGCGAGCGAAACATTATTTGGAAAAGTACAATGCACGACTCGTCCACTCCCTCTTATCATGATGTAATATGACAACAATAAAAAAAAATACATTATTGATGAGGCTGCATCTTTTCGATGTTTAGTTCCAGAATATTGACATACAGTGGAACCTCGATTTAACAGACGATTACTGGTCAGAGGATCGTCTGTTACAGCTGATTGTCCGTTCGATTGAAGCCTTTTTTTGGTGGCCATTTGCACCCATATTACCGGACAGTACAAAATTGGCTTTGTGCTTTTTCATGGCCTAAAATGCACATTAAAGTACCAAGCTGTTGGTAATACATATTTTTTAAAAACTTGGAAATGTTGGAAAAGTTTTATATTTTATCCAAACTTACGACGCTGATGCGCTTGATGTAGAAAGTGCTGACGTATTTGCCATAGGCCGCTTGCTTTCGTGAGTCATGACAAATTAGTGTGCTTCCTAATTCCAAATGTGTTGCCATTGACGAACAGCTTCACTAAAAAAAATAAAAATTTTTATTTTTATTTTTTTAAACTGTTACTGTACCAAAAATAGCATGTTCCAGACTCCAGGGATTTATGTGTTGTATTCCTCGTTGAGTGAATACCGCAGCCATGTGCGCGCTCTCTGCGTAGAGCTTTATGCGAAAACATATAGAACTCGTGCCATCATGGCCACCACGTCAATACAATTGAATGTTGCCACATTCAACATGGCCGCCAAATAGGAATGGTTGAACCTGTTCATATTGCACGTCCGTGACACGGAAATAGGTGCATCCCAGTCTTGCGTGATTAGTATTCCCACATAGTTTCTAGGCAGGACAAACCCTGCTCCAATATTACTGGCTCTAGGACACGCGCCGTTACACTATGATTGGCTGTTGTATACCTGTAAAACATGCCCTCCTGCTTCCCAACGTTAAAAGAAGTATGTGATTAAAGTGTGGGGGCATTGGTAAATTCCCAACTAAACCGAACCCACCCTAATCCTTAATTTAACCCATTTCAAAACGCCTTGGTCCCAAACCTAGCCCTAATTCTAACCATAACAGGTTATTTTTATTTTGGAGAAAATTTAACCCTGTTTGGGATGGTGATCTCGTGGGGTCGTGTCCCAACTCGAAACCATGTGGGAATGCTCACAACGCCCCAGTCGCTGCAGAGATTGCGCCACAAATTGAAACAACATTGCTAACTGCTACCAAGTTTGAGAAACAAGACAGGATTCAAAATGGCTCTCTGAAAGCCGGAAAAAAAATATACTAAACCGGTATCCTGATGATACGGATATAAGAGACCTTTTACCGAGTTGGAAATAGTCATCAACTGCACGCTTGCTGTCATTAATGAAGTGAGTTAACAGCTCTGAAATAAAAGTGCCTTTCTCAGAGAGAGCGACTAACTCTTCGCAGAGTCGAAGTTCTTGCAAAGGACGTTGCAGGAAAGTTTCTGCAAACCTGGAAAAAGCAGAATGTACTGTACGTCTATTGCTGTGGGCAAACCAACTGATTGTGGTTGATTGCGAAAATGAATTTCTTTTTTAATCGTATTCAATTTTAGACTTTAAGAGACTCACTGAAGTCTGTGTGGTGGTTCACACTGATATGAATGCTGGTTCTTGTAACATGAAACAATGATGTCGTCTTGGTTTGGTTGTGCACCATCTCGTTCTTTAATCAAGCTGTGATCATATTCAACATAACATTAAAAGTGAAGCGAGTAAAAATGCTGAGTGGTTAGTACCTCTGGGAAACCACTGGCCAAAAAAGCAAATGTCAAGCACTGCTTGGAAGTATGCAAATTTAAAAACTACAAAAGTCAACTGAGTATCAACAACAGATTTGCATTAACTTCAAAATATCAACCTTTCAGCAACAAAGCAAAACAAGTCATACAACCTCGAGAAGGAGTAAAAGTCATGAAACAGAGAAACAATTGACTCACCAAAGTCGACATCCGAGAGCAGTTCCCCGACGTCTGCTCGCCGCCGTGCGGCACGTCAGCGTCCGCTCCGTCCACACTCACTAAACTTTGACTCACGGCTTGCGTGTTCGTCACGTGACTCTTGGCGGCGGCGCACGCCTCGTAACTGTAGACGTGCGGGAGCGTCCCCGCCGTCCCCAAAGTGTCACAGTAGCGCGGCGGATAATACGGAATGACGGGGAGGTCGGAGCGGTACAGGACGCGAGACCGTCTCCACCTGTACACTTTGAGCGACACGATAAGCAGCAAGCAGGCGACGAAGAGGAAGGAGACCGCGGCCAAAGCCGAGACTAAGTAAAAAGTCAGCCGGTCGTCGTAGTCCTCGCTAAAGTCGTCGGCGAACTCCGACCTCAGCACTTCGGAGAAGCCGTCCGCCAGCGCCACGTTCACCGCGACCGTAGCCGAACGAGAGGGCTGCCCGTTGTCCTCCACTACGACAGTCAGTCTTTGTTTGACAGCATCTTTATCAGTCACTTGGCGGACAGTTCGCATTTCTCCATTGTGGAGGCCCACTTCAAACAGCGCCCCCCTGTCTGCGCCCCCAAATTTGTGCTGCACTTTATAGGAGAGCCAGGCGTTCTGTCCAGAGTCCACATCCACGGCCACCACTTTAGTCACCAGATAGCCCGCGTCTGCCGAACGAGGCACCATTTCGGCGTGCGGCTGGACCGGGTACAGGACCTGAGGGGCGTTGTCGTTCTGGTCCCGGATCAGGATGCGAACGGCGGCCGCGGAGCTCAGCGGAGGGGATCCGGAGTCGCGGGCGCTCACGTTGAAGTCGAACGACTTGATTTGTTCGTAATCGAAGGATCGCAGCGCGCGGACGACGCCGCTCTCCGGATGGACCGAGACAAAAGAGGACACGGCTGCTCCGTGAACTTCTTTCTCCTCCAGGAAGTAAGACACTCGAGCGTTCCGGCCCCAGTCCGCGTCACCGGCACTGACGGTCAAGACGGAAAAACCGGGAGGGTTGTTCTCTGCTACGGTCTTCCTGTATTCCGACTGATGGAATTCGGGCGGGTTGTCGTTCACGTCGGATATTTGAACGTTGACGTTTTGACTACTAGACAGAGGCGGAGAGCCTTGGTCGGACACTGTGATGGTCACGTTATATTCGGGGACGCTTTCCCGGTCTAAGAAGTTTTCGGTCACTATAGTGTAGTAACCCGCTAACGAAGACTCGATTTTAAACGGGACGTCAGCGTTAATGGCACACTTGACAACACCGTTGCCGTCAGCGTCGTCATCATTCACGTTAAAAACAGCCACGGTTGCACCTGGGGGAGAATCCTCAGGTATGGACTGAGAAAAGGACATCAACTTGATTGTGGGGACGTTGTCGTTCACATCAATTATGTTGATGAATAACTTTACATGTGTCTGTATAACCTCCGTGGTCACTGGCCTGGACGTTTAACTGATAACTCTTTGATTTCTCAAAATCTAATTTACCTGAAACTTTAATCTCTCCAGTTTTAACATTTACATCAAAAACCTTTTCTGTGTCTTTGGTAGAACGAGTGGAATATGTGACGTCACCGTTGAGGCCCGCATCAGCGTCGCTTGCACTCACAGTCGCGATCAAGGTTCCTGCAGGTGAATTTTCTCGCACATCGACCTTATAAACAGGTTGAGTGCACACTGGCGCGTTGTCGTTGGCGTCCAGCACAGTGATTTGAATTCTCGCCGTCCCTGATCGATGTGGCTCGCCACCATCTGACGCAATCAACATGAGTGTCAGACTCTCCTCCTGTTCTCGGTCTAAAGGCTTCTGTAAAACCATTTCCATGAATCTGGCTCCATCTGGTTGATTTTGTACTTCCAATTTAAAATGATCTAAAGGCTTAAGAACATATTTTTGAAAGTCATTAATACCAACATCTGGGTCATCCGCATTCTCGAGTGAGAAACGCGCCCCGGATGCGACACTTTCAGCGATTTTCAAATGAATTTCCGACTGAGGGAAGGACGGACTGTTGTCATTCATGTCCACGACCTCCACTGTCACGCGATAAAGTTGGATGGGATTTTCTAAAATGATGTCGAAAGTGAAGCTGCAGGGCGTCGTCTTTCCACAAAGCTCCTCTCGGTCGATGCGCTCTTGAATGACAAGTGTGCCTTTGTCTCGCTTGAAATCAACATACTGTCGGCCTCCTTTGCTAATAATACGAGCTTTACCTGCTACTAGTCTGGCCACATCCAAGCCCAAATCTCTCGCAATGTTCCCCACGAAAGAGCCTTCCGCCTGCTCCTCCGGTATGGAATAGCGAGCCTGTCCGCTCACGGAGCGCAGCTCACAGAGACAAAGAACGACAAACAGTGTGCGCCATCGGCCTCTGACAGCGCGCATCCACAGACGCTCCATCGCGGATCCGAAAATATCCAAACAGCGACAAGAATCCTTGACAATAAAAACCGAATCAAACACGAGAATCCACGGAAAACGTTCCTCGTCGAATGGCGAGCAGAGCGTCGTCTTTCTCGTCTGCGAAGCTCGAAAAGGAGTCCGAGAGGAGGACTGCTGCACGGACGAGTTTCCTTCGAATTCAATGACGTAGCACGAGCGGCGCTCAGAGCATTTTGGCGGTAGTGCACCTCCATGTGATTGCCAACGGAAACTGCTTTTTTTTTTTTTTTTTTAATAATCTGGGGCCACAAAATAACAAAATAGCAAGACTGGACAATTGGATGTTGTACTTAACGCTTTTGGAATCGGGTTGTTTGCATTTTCTATTTTACCAATATGACACATATGTGAAAAAAATCCTGGACAAAATATTGATCTCAAGATGTTAAAATAATTTCATAAATAGCGTTTTCTTTTGCAAAAGTTTAATTTTAAAAAATACATATATACTTAACTGATATTTTTATTTTGTTTGGAAAGAATGCATTCAATATTCAATCCAGACTATTTTTAAAAAAATCAACAAAAGGTATGACAACATGAACAAATGTTGAGAATGATGACACAGATATGATACCTAAACTTCAAACAACAATACAACCACGAAAATAAGGTGTTAATACATAACTACGGAGGAAATTGATTTCGCAGATAAAAAAGAAGAACGAACGAGTTGTAATAGCTGCTCCAACTTCATTTGTATGTCTGAATTGTCAGCTCCAAGCAATTCCAGCACCATGGACAACGACAATGAACATCCAGCCCAACACATTTGAATTGTTACCAAAAGTTTTTTACTTTTCATTTGAGTTCATAATCATGGCTAGAAAACTATGATTATCCAATTAAACAAACCTAGATACAATATTTCATATGTAATAAGTCCGTACGGTGCAAAAAAAGGACAATTAAAAGGATGGATTGGCATCCACTTCCCGAACTGTTCCTCCACCTGCTCCCTACTTTCACTGCAGATCACGACCGTCCAGCCATCCATTTTCTGAGCCGCTTCTCCTCCTTAGGGTCGCGGGCATGCTGGAGCCTATCCCAGCTATCATCGGGCAGGAGGCGGGGTACACCCTGAACTGGTTGCCAGCCAATCGCAGGGCACATACAAACAAACAACCATTCACACCTACGGGCAATTTGGAGTTGTCAATTAACCTACCATGCATGTTTTTGGGATGTGGGAGGAAACCGCAGTGCCCGGACAGAACATGCAAACTCCACACAGGCGGGGCCGGGGATTGAACCCGGTCCTCAGAACTGTGAGGCAGACGCTCTAACCAGTCAACCACCGTGCCGCCGAGATCACAACGTCATCTGCCAAAATCATGGTCCACAGGGATTCCAGTCTGACCTCATCTGTCAGCCTATCCATTACCACTGCAAGCATGAAGGGGCTCGAGGCTGATCCCTGATGCACTCCCACCTCCACCTTCAACTCCTCTGTCACACCTCACCACTGTCCTGCTGCCCTCAAACATGTCCTGTATTATTCTGACATACTTCATCAAGTGTGGTGGACCAGGAAGTGGCAATGATTAGTAAGGGGGAAGTTAGCAAGGCATTAAAGAGGATGAAAAATGGAAAGGCTGTTGGTCCTGATGACATTCCTGTGGAGTTTTGGAAGCATGTTGGCGAGGTGGTTGTGGAGTTTTTGACCAGCTTGTTCAATAGAATTCTAGTGCGTGAGAAGATGCCTGAGGAATGGAGGAAAAGTGTGCTGGTGCCCATTTTTAAGAACAAAGGTGATGTGCAGAGCTGTGGCAACTGTAGAGGAATAAAGTTGATGAGCCACACAATGAAGTTATGGGAAAGAGTAGTGGAGGCTCGACTCAGGACAGAAGTGAGTATTTGCGAGCAACAGTATGCTTTCATGCCAAGAAAGAGTACCACAGATGCATTATTTTCCTTGAGGATGTTGATGGAAAAGTACAGAGAAGGTCAGAAGGAGCTACATTGTGTCTTTGTAGATCTAGAGAAAGCCTATGACAGAGTACCCAGAGAGGAACTGTGGTACTGCATGCGGAGGTCTGGAGTGGCAGAGAAATATGTTAGAATAATACAAGACATGTACGAGCGCAGCAGAACAGCGGTGAGGTGTGACAGACGAATTTAAGGTGGAGGTGGGACTGCATCAGGGATCAGCCCTGAGCCCCTTCCTTTTTGCAGTGGTGATGGATAGGCTAACAGATGAGGTTAGACTGATGCTTTCACTGCAGATCACGACGTCATCTGCAAACATCATGGTCCACAGGGATTCCAGTCTGACCTCATCTGTCAGCCTATCCATTACCACTGCAAGCAGGAAGGGTCTCGAGGCTGATCCCTGATGCACTCCCACCTCCACCTCTCCACTGTTCTGCTGCCATCGTACATGTTCTGTATTATTCTAACATACTTCTCTGCCACTCCAGACCTCCGCATGCAGTACCACAGTTCCTCTCTGGGTACTCAGTCATAGGCTTTCTCAAGATCTACAAAGACAATGTAGCTCCTTCTGACCTTCTCTGTACTTTTCCATCAACATCCTCAAGGAAAATTATTCATCTGTGCTCCTGTTTCTAGACATGAAACCATACTGTTGCTCGCATTCCTCAGGCATCTTTTGACCCGCTAGAATTCTGTTGAACAAGCTGGTCAAAAACTCCACAACCACCTCGCCGACATGCTTCCAAAACTCCACAGGAATGTCATCAGGACCAACAGCCTTTCCATTTTTCATCCTCTTTCATGCCTTTCTAACTTCCCCCTTACTAATCATTGCCACTTCCTGGTCCACCACACTTGCCTCTTCTACTCTCCCTTCTCTCTCATTTTCCTCATTCATCAACTCCTCGAAGTATTCTTTCCATCTAGCTAGCACACTGCTGGCACCAGTCAACACATTTCCATCTCTGTCCTTAATCACCCTAACCTGATGCACATCCTTCCCATCTCTCTCCCTCTGTCTGGCCAACCTGTATAGATCCTTTTCTCCTTCTTTAGTGTCCAACCTGGCATACATGTCATCATATGCCTCGTTTGGCCTTTGCCACCTCGACTTTTGCCCTACATCGCATCTCAATGTATTCTTTTCTCCTCCTCTCAGTGTTCCACTTCTTCTCAGCTAACCTCTTTCCTTGAATGATTTTCTTTACTTTGAGGTTCCACCACCAAATCTCTTCTCCCCTTTCCAACGAGAAGATGCCCTATTTCTGTGTACTTTTACTCAAGCCTAGCTTTCAGGTTCTGAACACGACTGTAAATGAAATGTAATGACTTTAAAATATGTATCAATACAAGAACAAGGCTTCTCCATGATATAAACTCTGAAAACAAACATATATTGAAACAAGTGTACTGATTTGACTCACCAAAGTCGACATCCGAGAGCAGTTCCCCGACATCTGCTCGCCGCCGTGCGGCACGTCAGCGTCCGCTCCGTCCACACTCACTAAACTTTGACTCACGGCTTGCGTGTTCGTCACGTGACTCTTGGCGGCGGCGCACGCCTCGTAGTTGTAGACGTGCGGGAGCGTCCCCGCCGTCCCCAACGTGTCGCAGTAGCGCGGCGGATAATACGGAATGACGGGGAGGTCGGAGCGGTACAGGACGCGAGACCGTCTCCACCTGTACACTTTGAGCGACACGATAAGCAGCAAGCAGGCGACGAAGAGGAAGGAGACCGCGGCCAAAGCCGAGACTAAGTAAAAAGTCAGCCGGTCGTCGTAGTCCTCGCTAAAGTCGTCGGCGAACTCCGACCTCAGCACTTCGGAAAAGCCGTCCGCCAGCGCCACGTTGACCGCGACCGTAGCCGAACGAGAGGGCTGCCCGTTGTCCTCCACTACGACAGTCAGTCTTTGTTTGACAGCATCTTTATCAGTCACTTGGCGGACAGTTCGCATTTCTCCATTGTGGAGGCCCACTTCAAACAGCGCCCCCCTGTCTGCGCCCCCAAATTTGTGCTGCACTTTATAGGAGAGCCAGGCGTTCTGTCCAGAGTCCACATCCACGGCCACCACTTTAGTCACCAGATAGCCCGCGTCTGCCGAACGAGGCACCATTTCGGCGTGCGGCTGGACCGGGTACAGGACCTGAGGGGCGTTGTCGTTCTGGTCCCGGATCAGGATGCGAACGGCGGCCGCGGAGCTCAGCGGAGGGGATCCGGAGTCGCGGGCGCTCACGTTGAAGTCGAAGGACTTGATTTGTTCGTAATCGAAGGATCGGAGCGCGCGGACGACGCCGCTCTCCGGATGGACCGAGACAAAAGAAGACACGGCTGCTCCGTGAACTTCTTTCTCCTCCAGGAAGTAAGACACTCGAGCGTTCCGGCCCCAGTCTGCGTCACCGGCACTGACGGTCAAGACGGAAAAACCGGGAGGGTTGTTCTCTGCTACGGTCTTCCTGTATTCCGACTGATGGAATTCGGGCGGGTTGTCGTTAACGTCGGATATTTGAACGTTGACGTTTTGACTACTAGACAGAGGCGGAGAGCCTTGGTCGGACACTGTAATGGTCACGTTATATTCGGGGACGCTCTCCCGGTCTAAGAAGTTTTCGGTCACTATGGTGTAGTAACCCGCTAACGAAGACTCGATTTTAAACGGGACGTCAGCGTTAATGGCACACTTGACAACACCGTTGCCGTCAGCGTCGTCATCATTCACGTTAAAAACAGCCACGGTTGCACCTGGGGGAGAATCCTCAGGTATGGACTGAGAAAAGGACATCAACTTGATTGTGGGGACGTTGTCGTTCTCATCAATTATGTTGATGAAAACTTTACACGTGTCTGTATATCCTCCATGATCTCTAGCCTGGACGTTTAACTGATAACTCTTCGATTTCTCAAAATCTAATTTACCTGCAACATTAACCTCTCCCGTTTTAACATCTATGTGAAAAAGGTCTCTTTCTTCTTTGGTAATATGAGGAGTGGAATATGTGACGTCACCGTTGAGGCCAGCATCAGCATCGCTTGCACTCACAGTCGCGATCAAGGTTCCTGCAGGTGAATTTTCTCGCACATCGACCTTGTAAACAGGTTGAGTGCACACTGGCGCGTTGTCGTTGGCGTCCAGCACAGTGATTTGAATTCTCGCCGTCCCTGATCGATGTGGCTCGCCACCATCTGACGCAATCAACATGAGTGTGAGGCTCTCCTCCTGTTCTCGGTCTAAAGGCTTCTGTAAAACCATTTCGATAACTTTTGCTCCATTTGGTTGGTTTTGTATTTCCAATTTAAAATTATCTGATGGTTTTAGTATGTATTTCTGAATATCATTAAGTGCAACATCAGGGTCGGCTGCATTCGCGAGAGAGAAACGAGTGCCAAGTGTCACACTTTCAGCAATTTCCAAATGAATTTCCGACTGAGGGAAGGACGGACTGTTGTCATTAATGTCCACGACCTCCACTGTCACGCGATAAAGTTGGATGGGATTTTCTAAAATGATGTCGAAAGTGAAGCTGCAGGGCGTCGTCTTTCCACAAAGCTCCTCTCGGTCGATGCGCTCTTGAATGACAAGTGTGCCTTTGTCTGGCTTGAAATCAACATACTGTCGGCCTCCTTTGCTAATAATACGAGCTTTACCTGCTACTAGTCTGGCCACATCCAAGCCCAAATCTCTCGCAATGTTCCCCACGAAAGAGCCTTCCGCCTGCTCCTCCGGTATGGAATAGCGAGCCTGTCCGCTCACGGAGCGCAGCTCACAGAGACAAAGAACGACAAACAGTGTGCGCCATCGGCCTCTGACAGCGCGCATCCACAGACGCTCCATCGCGGATCCGAAAATATCCAAACACCGACAGGAATCCTTGACAATAAAAACCGAATCAAACACGAGAATCCACGGAAAACGTTCCTCGTCGAATGGCGAGCAGAGCGTCGTCTTTCTCGTCTGCGAAGCTCGAAAAGGAGTCCGAGAGGAGGACTGCTGCACGGACGAGTTTCCTTCGAATTCAATGACGTAGCACGAGCGGCGCTCAGAGCATTTTGGCGGTAGTGCACCTCCATGTGATTGCCAAGGGAAACTGCTTTTTTTATTTTTTTTATTTTTAATAATCTGGGGCCACAAAATAACAAAATAGCAAGACTGGACAATTGGATGTTGTACTTAACGCTTTTGGAATCGGGTTGTTTGCATTTACTATTTTACCAATATGACATTATAATATGAAAAAAAATGCTGGACAAAAATATTGATCTCAAGGTGTTGTTAAAATAATTAAATAGTTTTCTTTTGCAATTTAATTTTAAAAGTTTAAAGTTGAATTTAAAAAAGAGATTAATACATACTTAACAGATATATATTTATTTTGTTTGGAAAGAATGTATTCAATATTGAATCCAGCCTATTTTCAAAAATCAACAGAAGGTATTGTTTCAACAAATGTTGAGAATGATGACACAGATATTAAACCTAAACTTTAAACAACAATACAGCCACGAAAATAACGTTCATACATAACTACTTTGGAAATTGATTTCAGCGAATCGAAAACGCAGTCAAAAAGAACGAACGAGGTTGAATCGCTGCTCCAACTTCATTTGTATGTCTGAATTGTCAGCTCCAAGCAATTCCAGCACCATGGACAACGACAATGAACATCCAGCCCAACACATTTGAATTGTTACCAAAAGTTCTTTACTTTTCATTTGAGTTCATAATCATGGCTAGAAAACCATGATTATCCAAGTAAACAAACCTTGATAAAATATTTCATATGTAATAAGTCTGTACGCTGCAAAAAAAAGGACAATTAAAAGGATGGATTGATATCCACTTCCCTAACGGTTCCTCCACCTGCTCCCAGCTTTCACTGCAGATCTCGACGTCATCTGCGAACATCATGGTCCACGGGGATTCCAGTCTAACATCATTTGTCAGCCTATCCATTACCACTGCAAACAGGAAGGGGCTCGGGGCTGATCCCTGATGCACTCCCACCTCCACCTTCAACTCCTCTGTCACACCTCACCACTGTCATGCTGCTCTCATACATGTCCTGTATTATTCTAACATACTTCTCTGCCACTCCAGACTTCCGCATGGAGTACCACAGTTCCTCTCTGGGTACTCTGTCATAGACTTTCTCTCGATCCACAAAGACACAATGTAGCTCCTTCTGACATTGGCTGTACTTTTCCATCAACAACCTCAAGGCAAATTATTCATCTGTGCTACTGTTTCTAGGTATGAAACCATACTGTTGCTCGCATTCCTCAGGCATCTTCTGACCCGCTATAAATCTATTGAACAAGCTGGTCAAAAACTCCACAGGAATGTCATCAGGACCAACCGCCTTTCCATTTTTCATCGTCTTTCATGCCTTTCTAACTTCCCCCTTACTCATCATTGCCACTTCCTGGTCCACCACACTTGCCTCTTCTTCTCTCCCTTCTCTCTCATTTTCCTCATTCATCAACTCCTCGAAGTATTTTTTCCATCTGCCCAGCACACTACTGGCACCAGTCAACACATTTTCATCTCTATCCTTAATCACCCTAACCTGCTGCACATCCTTCCCATCTCTCTCCCTCAGTCTGGCCAACCTGTATAGATCTTTTTCTCCTTCTTTAGTGTCCAACCTGGCATACATGTCATCATATGCCTCGTTTGGCCTTTGCCCAACATCGCATCTCAATGTATTCCTTTCTCCTCTCTTCAGTACTCTCAGTGTTCCACTTCTTCTCAGCTAACCTCATTCCTTGAATGATTTCCTGGACTTTGAGGTTCCACCACCAAATCACCCTCTCCCCATTCCGACTGGAAGATGCCCTATTTCTGTGTACTTTTAATCAAGCATGGCTTTCAGGTTCTGAACACACGACTGCAAATGAAATGTAATGACTTTAAAATATGTATCAATATAAGAACAAGGCTTCTCCATATAAACTCTGAAAACAAACATATATTGAAACAAGTGTACTGATTTGACTCACCAAAGTCGACATCCGAGAGCAGTTCCCCGACGTCTGCTCGCCGCCGTGCGGCACGTCAGCGTCCGCTCCGTCCACACTCACTAAACTTTGACTCACGGCTTGCGTGTTCGTCACGTGACTCTTGGCGGCGGCGCACGCCTCGTAATTGTAGACGTGCGGGAGCGTCCCCGCCGTCCCCAAAGTGTCGCAGTAGCGCGGCGGATAATACGGAATGACGGGGAGGTCGGAGCGGTACAGGACGCGAGACCGTCTCCACCTGTACACTTTGAGCGACACGATAAGCAGCAAGCAGGCGACGAAGAGGAAGGAGACCGCGGCCAAAGCCGAGACTAAGTAAAAAGTCAGCCGCTCGTCGTAGTCCTCGCTAAAGTCGTCGGCGAACTCCGACCTCAGCACTTCGGGGAAGCCGTCCGCCAGCGCCACGTTGACCGCGACCGTAGCCGAACGAGAGGGCTGCCCGTTGTCCTCCACTACGACAGTCAGTCTTTGTTTGACAGCATCTTTATCAGTCACTTGGCGGACAGTTCGCATTTCTCCATTGTGGAGGCCCACTTCAAACAGCGCCCCCCTGTCTGCGCCCCCAAATTTGTGCTGCACTTTATAGGAGAGCCAGGCGTTCTGTCCAGAGTCCACATCCACGGCCACCACTTTAGTCACCAGATAGCCCGCGTCTGCCGAACGAGGCACCATTTCGGCGTGCGGCTGGACCGGGTACAGGACCTGAGGGGCGTTGTCGTTCTGGTCCCGGATCAGGACGCCCACGCTCACGTTGCTACAGAGAGGAGGGGAGCCTCCGTCCTGCGCTCGCACCGCAAAGTCCAGCCGCTTCATCCGCTCGTAGTCGAAGGAGCGCACGGCGCTGACGACGCCGGTTTGGGCGTTCACGGACACAAACGAGGCAATCGGAGTTCCCCCGATCTCGCCCTGCTCCAACATGTAAGAGACACGAGCGTTCTGGTTTTCATCTGGGTCTTTGGCACTCACTCTCAGCACGGAAACACCCGGCGAGTTGTTTTCGGCGAGGTTGGCACGATAAAAGCTGACGGCAAACACAGGAGCGTTGTCGTTCACGTCGGAAACTTTCAAATGAAAAGTTCTCTCGGCGGAGAGGGGAGGCGAGCCGGCGTCCGACGCGACGACTGTGATGTTATATTCGGACACGCTTTCGCGATCCAAATCGGCATCGGTCACCAAGGCAAAATAATTGCGCACGTTGGATTTCATGCGAAATGGAACGCGGCCTTCGATGGCGCACCTCACGTGACCGTTTTCGCCAGAATCCTGGTCTTTCACGTTCATGATACCGATCGTGGTCCCAGCCGGGGAGTCTTCTGAAACCGGACTCGTGAAGGACATCACGTTGAGGACGGGGACATTATCATTCAAATCCAGGACTTCGATTTCCACTTTGGTGGAGTCTGTTAATGCACCTTGATCTTTGGCTTCAACCATGAACTCTATTGTCTTGTATTTTTCATAATCAATTTCTTTTACGACAGATATGCAACCTGTCATCTCGTCTATGCGAAACAAATCCGCTATTTCTGCATTTAATTTTGAAAACGAGTATGCCACTTGTGCATTTGAACCGCTATCAGCATCAGTGGCATTCACAGTCAGAACGTGAGAGCCTTTTGCTGCATTTTCAGTCACTTTTGCTTTATAAACGGTTTGATTAAAGACAGGAGCATTATCATTTGCATCTTGAATGTTAATATCTATATTTACCGTACCTGACCTCTGTGGATTCCCACCGTCCACAGCCACTAATTTAAGGGAAAGTCGTGGCTGCTGTTCTCTGTCTAAGGCTTTCTGCAGGACCATTTCTGCATATTTTCTGCCTCCCGGACTGACGTGTTGCTTCAAAATAAAATGATCACTCGGTGTCAAAATGTAGCTCTGCACGCCGTTTGTACCCACGTCAGCATCGTGTGCGTTATCCAGAACGAAACGGGAGCCAAGTGCAGCAGACTCAGTAATTTCAAATCGCAAATGACTATTTTCAAAAGTGGGTGCGTTGTCGTTGACGTCCAACACTTCGATGGTGACCGGGTGCAATTCCATGGGGTTTTCCAACAAAATCTCGAAGGTGAAGCTGCACGGCGTCACGTCTCCACACAGCTGTTCTCGATCTATCCTCTCATGGACAACCAGGAGCCCTTTGTCCGCCCTCAGCTCGGCGTACTGGACGTTCTCCCCGGTCACGATGCGGGCCCGCCCAGAACGGAGTCTTTTCAGATCCAAACCGAGATCTTGGGCCACATTTCCGACGAGCGAGCCTTTTTTCATCTCCTCGGGGATTGAGTAGCGGATTTGGGCCTCGCTCGCGTGGAGAAAAAAACACCAAAAGACAAAGAGGCCGGCCGCGCGTCGCCATCGCATTCCTCCTCGGCTCGGATGAATGTTTTTAGCCTCCATATGAAATTAAAAATATTCCAATAAAGGGACGCAATCGAAAAAAAGACAGAACCAAAGCAGGCGCAATCAGATGCGCGTTATTTGAGCTCAACGATTGTACGTCGTTCACGCGAAGCTCTCTGGTGCCAAATGGCAGCGACAGAGGAGGGAGCTGCACTGCATCACACAGCGCCAACACATCCATTTACCATGTAACAGCGCCCCTTAGAGGCCGATATGACAAACTGCCCACTTCGAATAAAAGCTTCAACATGGGGGGAAAAAAAAAACATCTTGAATATGCTATGTCCTGTTAAATAACTGCATTAAATATAATAAAAAATTAACAGACATATTTTCCTAGTTAAGGTTGTCACCTGAACAAACAGCCAATCAACACAGTTACAGGAAGGACGTGGGTGAGTAAGGGTAATACAAGTGATATAAATGATGATTATTGATTGGAATTCTTCAGAACGAGCGCTGGTCAACAAATCCCTTGGAAGCTGCCCTTCAGCACCATGGACAGAGACACGACTGCAGGAGGAGCTCACTGCTCACTTTGGGGCGAGCGAAACATTATTTGGAAAAGTACAATGCACGACTCGTACACTCCCTCTTATCATTATGTCATATGGCAACAATAAAAAAAACATTACTGATGAGGCTACATCTTTACAATGTCGACTTCCAGAATAATAACATACAGTGGAACCTCAATTAAACAGACGATTATGGTCAGAGGATCGTCTGTTACAGCTGATTGCCCGTTCGATTGAAGCCTTTTTTTGGTGGCCATTTGCACCCATATTACTGGACAGTACAAAAGTGGCTTTGTGCTTTTTCATGGCCTAAAATGCACATAAAAGTACCAAGTTATTGGTAATACATATTTTTTAAAAACTTGGAAATGTTGGAAAAGTTTTATATTTTATCCAAACTTACGACGCTGACGTGCTTGATGTAGAAAGTGCTGACGTATTTGCCATAGGCCGCTTGCTTTCGTGAGTCGTGACAAATTAGTGTGCTTCCGAATTCCAAATGTGTTGCCATTGACGTACAGCTTGACTAAAAAAAATAATAATAATTTTTTTTTTTTTTAAACTGTTACCGTACCATAAATAGCATGTTCCAGACTCCAGGGATTTATGTGTTGTATTCCTCGTTGAGTGAATACTGCAGCCATGTGCGCTCTTCTCTGCGTAGAGCTTTATGCGAAAACAGATAGAACTCGTGCCATCATGGCCACCACGTCAATTGAATGTTGCCACATTCAACATGGCCGCCAAATAGGAATGGTTGAACCTGTTCATATTGCACGTCTGTGACACGGAAATAGGTGCATCCCAGTCTTGCGTGATTAGTATTCCCACATAGTTTCTGGGAAGGACACACCCTGCTCCAATATTACTGGCTCCAGGACACGCGCCGCTACACTATGATTGGCTGTTGTAGTTCTTTAATCAAGCTGTGATCATATAAAACATAACATTAAAAGTGAAGCGAGTAAAAATGCTGAGTGGTTAGTACCTCTGGGAAACCACTGGCCAAAAAAGCAAATGTCAAGCCCTGCTTGGAAGTATGCAAATTTACAAACTACAAAGTCAACTGAGTATCAACAATTATTTGAACAAGCTTGTTCTAAGTTACAAGATTTGCATTAAGTTCAAAAGATCAACCTTTCAGCAACAAAGCAAAACAAGTCATACAACCTCGAGAAGCAGTAAAAGTCATGAAACAGAGAAACAATTGACTCACCAAAGTCGACATCCGAGAGCAGTTCCCCGACGTCTGCTCGCCGCCGTGCGGCACGTCAGCGTCCGCTCCGTCCACACTCACTAAACTTTGACTCACGGCTTGCGTGTTCGTCACATGACTCTTGGCGGCGGCGCACGCCTCGTAGTTGTAGACGTGCGGGAGCGTCCCCGCCGTCCCCAACGTGTCGCAGTAGCGCGGCGGATAATACGGAATGACGGGGAGGTCGGAGCGGTACAGGACGCGAGACCGTCTCCACCTGTACACTTTGAGCGACACGATAAGCAGCAAGCAGGCGACGAAGAGGAAGGAGACCGCGGCCAAAGCCGAGACTAAGTAAAAAGTCAGCCGGTCGTCGTAGTCCTCGCTAAAGTCGTCGGCGAACTCCGACCTCAGCACTTCGGAGAAGCCGTCCGCCAGCGCCACGTTGACCGCGACCGTAGCCGAACGAGAGGGCTGCCCGTTGTCCTCCACTACGACAGTCAGTCTTTGTTTGACAGCATCTTTATCAGTCACTTGGCGGACAGTTCGCATTTCTCCATTGTGGAGGCCCACTTCAAACAGCGCCCCCCTGTCTGCGCCCCCAAATTTGTGCTGCACTTTATAGGAGAGCCAGGCGTTCTGTCCAGAGTCCACATCCACGGCCACCACTTTAGTCACCAGATAGCCCGCGTCTGCCGAACGAGGCACCATTTCGGCGTGCGGCTGGACCGGGTACAGGACCTGAGGGGCGTTGTCGTTCTGGTCCCGGATCAGGATGCGAACGGCGGCCGCGGAGCTCAGCGGAGGGGATCCGGAGTCGCGGGCGCTCACGTTGAAGTCGAAGGACTTGATTTGTTCGTAATCGAAGGATCGGAGCGCGCGGACGACGCCGCTCTCCGGATGGACCGAGACAAAAGAAGACACGGCTGCTCCGTGAACTTCTTTCTCCTCCAGGAAGTAAGACACTCGAGCGTTCCGGCCCCAGTCTGCGTCACCGGCACTGACGGTCAAGACGGAAAAACCGGGAGGGTTGTTCTCTGCTACGGTCTTCCTGTATTCCGACTGATGGAATTCGGGCGGGTTGTCGTTCACGTCGGATATTTGAACGTTGACGTTTTGACTACTAGACAGAGGCGGAGAGCCTTGGTCGGACACTGTTATGGTCACGTTATATTCGGGGACGCTTTCCCGGTCTAAGAAGTTTTCGGTCACTATAGTGTAGTAACCCGCTAACGAAGACTCGATTTTAAACGGGACGTCAGCGTTAATGGCACACTTGACAACACCGTTGCCGTCAGCGTCGTCATCATTCACGTTAAAAACAGCCACGGTTGCACCTGGGGGAGAATCCTCAGGTATGGACTGAGAAAAGGACATCAACTTGATTGTGGGGACGTTGTCGTTCTCATCAATTATGTTGATGAAAACCTTACATGTGTCTGTATAACCTCCATGGTCACTGGCCTGGACGTTTAATTCAAAACTCCGTGATTTTTCAAAATCTATATTACTGGTAATTTTAATATCTCCTGTTTTAACATTTACATCAAACAACTGCTCTTTGGTAGAACGAGTGGAATATGTGACATCACCGTTGAGGCCCGCATCAGCGTCGCTTGCACTCACAGTCGCGATCAAGGTTCCTGCAGGTGAATTTTCTCGCACATCGACCTTGTAAACAGGTTGAGTGCACACTGGCGCGTTGTCGTTGGCGTCCAGCACAGTGATTTGAATTCTCGCCGTCCCTGACCGATGTGGCTCGCCACCATCTGACGCAATCAGCATGAGTGTCAGGCTCTCCTCCTGTTCTCGGTCTAAAGGCTTCTCTAAAACCATTTCAATAACTTTCCTGCCATTTGGTTGGTTTTGTATTTCCAATTTAAAATTTTCTAACGGTTTAAGTATGTATTTTTGAACATCATTAATTCCAACATCAGAGTCATCCGCATTCTCGAGTGAGAAACGAGTGCCCACTGCAGCATTTTCAGTGATTTTCAAATGAATTTCCGACTGAGGGAAGGACGGACTGTTGTCATTCATGTCCACAACCTCCACTGTCACGCGATAAAGTTGGATGGGATTTTCTAAAATGATGTCGAAAGTGAAGCTGCAGGGCGTCGTCTTTCCACAAAGCTCCTCTCGGTCGATGCGCTCTTGAATGACAAGTGTGCCTTTGTCTGGCTTTAAATCAACATACTGTCGGCCTCCTTTGCTAATAATACGAGCTTTACCTGCTACTAGTCTGGCCACATCCAAGCCCAAATCTCTCGCAATGTTCCCCACGAAAGAGCCTTCCGCCTGCTCCTCCGGTATGGAATAGCGAGCCTGTCCGCTCACGGAGCGCAGCTCACAGAGACAAAGAACGACAAACAGTGTGCGCCATCGGCCTCTGACAGCGCGCATCCACAGACGCTCCATCGCGGATCCGAAAATATCCAAACACCGACAGGAATCCTTGACAATAAAAACCGAATCAAACACGAGAATCCACGGAAAACGTTCCTCGTCGAATGGCGAGCAGAGCGTCGTCTTTCTCGTCTGCGAAGCTCGAAAAGGAGTCCGAGAGGAGGACTGCTGCACGGACGAGTTTCCTTCGAATTCAATGACGTAGCACGAGCGGCGCTCAGAGCATTTTGGCGGTAGTGCACCTCCATGTGATTGCCAACGGAAACTGATTTTTTTTAATTTTTTTATTTTTAATAATCTGGGGCCACAAAATAACAAAATAGCAAGACTGGACAATTGGATGTTGTACTTAACGCTTTTGGAATCGGGTTGTTTACATTTTCTATTTTACCAATATGACAATGTGAAAAAAATGCTGCACAAAAATATTGATCTCAAGATGATGTTAAAATAATTTCATAAATAGCGTTTTCTTTTGCAAAAGTTTTATTTAAAAAAATACATATATACTTAACTGATATTTTTATTTAGTTTGGAAAGAATGCATTCAATATTCAATCCAGACTATTTTTAAAAAAATCAACAAAAGGTATGACAACATGAACAAATGTTGAGAATGATGACACAGATATGATACCTAAACTTCAAACAACAATACAACCACGAAAATAAGGTGTTAATCCATAACTACGGAGGAAATTTATTTCAGCGAATAGAAAACGCTGTCAAAAAGAAGAACGAACGAGGTCGAATAGCTGCTCCAACTTCATTTGTATGTCTGAATTGTCAGCTCCAAGAAATTCCAGCACCATGGACAACGACAATGAACATCCAGCCCAACATATTAACTGTTACCAAAGGTTCTTTACTTTTCATTTTGGTTCATAATCATGGCTAGAAAACTATGATTATCCAAATAAACAATCCTTGATAAAATATTTCATATGTAATAAATCTGTACGCGGAAAATGTTTTTTTTTTTTTTTTTTTAAAAGGACAAAAGGAACGTATTGGTATCCACTTTCCTAAAGTTTCCTCCACCTGCTCCCTGCTTTCACTGCAGATCTCGACGTCATCTGCGAACACCATGGTCCACGGGGATTCCAGTCTAATCTCATCTGTCAGCCCATCCATTACCACTGTAAACAGGAAGGGGCTCGGGGCTGATCCCTGATGCACTCCCACCTCCACCTCCTTTGTCACACCTATCCACTGTTCTGCTGCCCTCGGACATGTCCTGTATTATTCTAACATGCTTCTCTGCCACTCCTGACCTCCGCATGCAGTACCACAGTTCCTCTCTGGGTACTCTGTCATAGGCTTTCGCTGGATCTACAAAGACACAATGTAGCTCCTTCTTACCTTCCGTACTTTTCCATCAACATCCTCAAGGCAAATAATGCATCTGTGTTACTCTTTCTAGGCAGAAAACCATACTGTTGCTCGCATTCCTCAGGCATCTTCTGACCCGCTAGAATTCTGTTGAACAAGCTGGTCAAAAACTCCACAACCACCTCTCCGAGATGCTTCCAAAACTCCACAGGAATGTCATCAGGACCAACAGCCTTCCCATTTTTCATCCTCTTTCATGCCTTTCTAACTTCCCCCTTACTAATCATTGCCACTTCCTGGTCCACCACACTTGCCTCTTCTACTCTCCCTTCTCTCTCATTTTCCTCATTCATCAACTCCTCAAAGTATTCTTTCCATCGAGCTAGCACACTGCTGGCACCAGTCAACACATTTCCATCTCTGTCCTTAATCACCCTAACCTGCTGCACATCCTTCCCATCTCTCTCCCTCTGTCTGGCCAACCTGTATAGATCCTTTTCTCCTTCTTTAGTGTCCAACCTGGCATGCATATGCCTCGTTTGGCCTTTGCCACCTCGACCTTTGCCCTACATCGCATCTCAATGTATTCATTTCTCCTCCCCTCAGTGTTCCACTTCTTCTCAGCTAACCTCTTTCCTTGAATGATTTTCTTTACTTTGAGGTTCCACCACCAAAGCTCCTTCTCCCCTTTCCAACTAAAAAATGCACTATTTTTAAGTTGAATTTAAAAAATAGACAAATATGTAATTAACAGATATTTTTATTTTGATTGGGAAGAATGTTTTCAAATTTGAATCCAGACTATTTTCAAAAATCAACAGAAGGTATGACATCATGAACAAATGTTGAGACAGATGATGTCCCTGAACTTTAAACAACAATACAACCACGAAAATAAGGTGTTAATACATAACTACGGAGGAAATTGGTTTCACCGAATAGAAAACGCAGTCAAAAGAAGAACGAACGAGGTTGAATAGCTGCTACAACTTCATTTGTTTGTCTGAATTGTCAGCTCCAAGCAATTCCAGCACCATGGACAATGACAATGAACATCCAGCCCAACACATTTGAATTGTTACCAAAAGTTCTTTACTTGTCATTTGAGTTAATAATTATGGCTAGAAAACCATGATTATCCAAGTAAACAAACCTTGATACAATATTTCATAGATAATAAGTCTGTCCACCGCAAAAAAAAAGTCAATTAAAAGTATGTATTGGTGTGAGTGTTATGCAGCTTTTCGGGAAGAGATGAGACAGGCTCTCGGTGGACGGGAGGAGCTTCCAGAAGACTTAACCACTGCAGCCAAGGTGATCAGAGAGGCAGGCAGGAGAGAAGGAGACAAGGTGGTGGAACCTCACAGGACAGGAAATCATACAAGGAAAAAGGTTAGCTAAGAAGAAGTGGGAAACAGAGCAACGAGGAGAGGCGAAAGGAATACATTGAGATGCGACATAGGGCAAAGGTAGAAGTGGCAAAGGCCAAACAAGAGGCATATGAGGACATGTATGCCAGGTTGGACACTAAAGAAGGAGAAAAGGATCTCTACAGGTTGGCCAGACAGAGGGAGAGAGATGGGAAGGATGTGCAGCAGGTTAGGGTGATTAAGGACAGAGATGGAAATTTGTTGACTGGTGCCAGTAGTGTGCTAGCTAGATGGAAAGAATACTTTGAGGGGTTGATGAATGAGGAAAATGAGAGAGAAGGAAGAGTAGAAGAGGCAAGTGTGGTGGACCAGGAAGTGGCAATGATTAGTAAGGGGGAAGTTAGAAAGGCATTAAAGAGGATGAAAAATGGAAAGGCTGTTGGTCCTGACGACATTCCTGTGGAGGTATGGAGGCATCTAGGAGAGGTGGCTGTGGAGTTTTTGACCAGCTTGTTCAATAAAATTCAAGTGCGTGAGAAGATGCCTGAGGAATGGAGGAAAAGTGTACTGGTGCCCATTTTTAAGAACAAAGGTAATGTGCAGAGCTGTGGGAACTATAGAGGAATAAAGTTGATGAGCCACACAATGAAGTTATGGGAAAGAGTAGTGGAGGCCAGACTCAGGACAGAAGTGAGTATTTGTGAACAACAGTATGGTTTCATGCCTAGAAAGAGTACCACAGATGCATTATCTGCCTTGAGGATGTTGGTGGAAAAGTACAGAGAAGGTCAGAAGGAGCGACATTGTGTCTTTGTAGATCTTGAGAAAGCCTCCGACTGAGTACCCAGAGAGGAACTGTGGTACTGCATGCGGAGGTCTGGAGTGGCAGAGAAATATGTTAGAATAATACAAGACATGAACGAGGGCAGCAGAACAGCGGTGAGGTATGACAGACGAATTTAAGGTGGAGGGGGGACTGCATCAGGGATCAGCCCTGAGCCCCTTCCTGTTGGCAGTGGTGATGGATAGGCTAATGGATGAGGTTAGACTGATGCTTTCACTGCAGATCACGACGTCATCTGCGAACATCATGGTCCACGGGGATTCCAGTCTGACCTCATCTGTCAGCCTATCCATTACCACTGCAAGCAGGAAGGGGCTCGAGGCTGATCCCTGATGCACTCCCACCTCCACCTTCAACTCCTCTGTTACACCTCACCACTGTTCTGTTGCCCTCATATATGTCCTGTATTCTTCTAACATACTTCTCTGACACTCCAGACCTCCGCATGCAGTACCACAGTTCCTCTCTGGGTACTCTGTCGTAGGCTTTCTCAAGATCTACAGAGACAATGTAGCTCCTTCTGACCTTCTCTGTACTTTTCCATCAACATCCTCAAGGCTAATAATGTATCTGTGGTACTCTTTCTAGGCATGAAACCATGCTGTTGCTCGCATTCCCCAGGCATCTTCAATTCTGTTGAACAAGATGGTCAAAAACTCCACAGGAATGTCATCAGGACCAACAGCCTTTCCATTTTTCATCCTCTTTCATGCCTTTCTAACTTCCCCCTTACTAATCATTGCCACTTCCTTGTCCACCACACTTGCCTCTTCTACTCTCCCTTCTCTCTCATTTTCCTCATTCATCAACCCCTCAAAGTATTCTTTCCATCTAGCTAGCACACTGCTGGCACCAGTCAACACATTTCCATCTCTGTCCTTAATCACCCTAACCTGCTGCACATCCTTCCCATCTCTCTCCCTCTGTCTGGCCAACCTGTAGAGATCCTTTTCTCCTTCTTTAGTGTCCAACCTGGCATACATGTCATCATATGCCTCTTGTTTGGCCTTTGCCACCTCGACCTTTGCCCTACATCACATTTCAATTCATCCTTTCTCCTCCTCTCAGTGTTCCACTTCTTCTCAGCTTACCTCATTCCTTGAATGATTTCCTGGACTTTGAGGTTCCACCACCAAATCTCTTCTCTCCTTTCCAACGAGAAGATGCCCTATTTCTGTCTACTTTTAATCTAGCATGGCTTTCAGGTTCTGAACACACGACTGCAAATGAAATGTAATGACTTTAAAATATGCATCAATACAAGAACAAGGCTTCTCCATGATATAAACTCTGAAAACAAACATATATTGAAACAAGTGTACTGATTTGACTCACCAAAGTCGACATCCGAGAGCAGTTCCCCGACGTCTGCTCGCCGCCGTGCGGCACGTCAGCGTCCGCTCCGTCCACACTCACTAAACTTTGACTCACGGCTTGCGTGTTCGTCACGTGACTCTTGGCGGCGGCGCACGCCTCGTAATTGTAGACGTGCGGGAGCGTCCCCGCCGTCCCCAAAGTGTCGCAGTAGCGCGGCGGATAATACGGAATGACGGGGAGGTCGGAGCGGTACAGGACGCGAGACCGTCTCCACCTGTACACTTTGAGCGACACGATAAGCAGCAAGCAGGCGACGAAGAGGAAGGAGACCGCGGCCAAAGCCGAGACTAAGTAAAAAGTCAGCCGGTCGTCGTAGTCCTCGCTAAAGTCGTCGGCGAACTCCGACCTCAGCACTTCGGGGAAGCCGTCCGCCAGCGCCACGTTCACCGCGACCGTAGCCGAACGAGAGGGCTGCCCGTTGTCCTCCACTACGACAGTCAGTCTTTGTTTGACAGCATCTTTATCAGTCACTTGGCGGACAGTTCGCATTTCTCCATTGTGGAGGCCCACTTCAAACAGCGCCCCCCTGTCTGCGCCCCCAAATTTGTGCTGCACTTTATAGGAGAGCCAGGCGTTCTGTCCAGAGTCCACATCCACGGCCACCACTTTAGTCACCAGATAGCCCGCGTCTGCCGAACGAGGCACCATTTCGGCGTGCGGCTGGACCGGGTACAGGACCTGAGGGGCGTTGTCGTTCTGGTCCCGGATCAGGATGCCCACGCTCACGTTGCTACAGAGAGGAGGGGAGCCTCCGTCCTGCGCTCGCACCGCAAAGTCCAGCCGCTTCATCCGCTCGTAGTCGAAGGAGCGCACGGCGCTGACGACTCCGCTTTGGGCGTTCACGGACACAAACGAGGCAATCGGAGTTCCCCCGATCTCGCCCTGCTCCAACATGTAAGAGACACGAGCGTTCTGGTTTTCATCTGGGTCTTTGGCACTCACTCTCAGCACGGAAACACCCGGCGAGTTGTTTTCGGCGAGGTTGGCACGATAAAAGCTGACGGCAAACACAGGAGCGTTGTCGTTCACGTCGGAAACTTTCAAATGAAAAGTTCTCTCGGCGGAGAGGGGAGGCGAGCCGGCGTCCGACGCGACGACTGTGATGTTATATTCGGACACGCTTTCGCGATCCAAATCGGCATCGGTCACCAAGGCAAAATAATTGCGCACGTTGGATTTCATGCGAAATGGAACGCGGCCTTCGATGGCGCACCTCACGTGACCGTTTTCGCCAGAATCCTGGTCTTTTACGTTCATGATACCGATCGTGGTACCAGCCGGGGAGTCTTCTGAAACCGGACTCGTGAAGGACATCACGTTGAGGACGGGGACATTATCATTCAAATCCAGGACTTCGATTTCCACTTTGGTGGAGTCTGTTAATGCACCTTGATCTTTGGCTTCAACCATGAATTCTATTGACTTGTCTTTTTCATAATCGATTTGTTTTACGACCGATATGCATCCTGTCATCTCATCAATATGAAAGATATCTGCAATTCCTGCTTTTGATTTTGAAAACGAGTATGTGACTTTCCCATATGAACCACTATCAGCATCAGTGGCATTCACAGTCACAACGTGAGAGCCTTTTGCTGCATTTTCTGTCACTTTTGCTTTATAAACGGTTTGATTAAAGACGGGCGCATTATCATTTGCATCTTGAATGTTAATATCTATATTTACCGTACCTGACCTCTGTGGATTCCCACCGTCCACAGCCACTAATTTAAGGGAAAGTCGCGGCTGCTGTTCTCTGTCTAAGGCTTTCTGCAGGACCATTTCTGCATGTTTACTTCCTCCCGGACTGACGTGTTGCTTCAACACAAAATGATCACTCGGTGTTAAAATGTAGCTCTGCAAATCGTTTGCACCCACGTCAGCATCATACGCAGCCTCCAACACAAAACGGGAGGCAAGCGCAGCAGACTCGCTAATTTCGAATTCTAAATGTTTATTTTCAAAAGTGGGCGCGTTGTCGTTGACGTCCAACACTTCGATGGTGACCGGGTGCAATTCCATGGGGTTTTCCAACAAAATCTCGAAGGTGAAGCTGCACGGCGTCACGTCTCCACACAGCTGTTCTCGATCTATCCTCTCATGGACAACCAGGAGCCCTTTGTCCGCCCTCAGCTCGGCGTACTGGACGTTCTCCCCGGTCACGATGCGGGCCCGCCCAGAACGGAGTCTTTTCAGATCCAAACCGAGATCTTGGGCCACATTTCCGACGAGCGAGCCTTTTTTCATCTCCTCGGGGATTGAGTAGCGGATTTGGGCCTCGCTCGCGTGGAGAAAAAAACACCAAAAGACAAAGAGGCCGGCCGCGCGTCGCCATCGCATTCCTCCTCGGCTCGGATGAATGTTTTTAGCCTCCATATGAAATTAAAAATATTCCAATAAAGGGACGCAATCGAAAAAAAGACAGAACCAAAGCAGGCGCAATCAGATGCGCGTTATTTGAGCTCAACGATTGTACGTCGTTCACGCGAAGCTCTCTGGTGCCAAATGGCAGCGACAGAGGAGGGAGCTGCACTGCATCACACAGCGCCAACACATCCATTTACCATGTAACAGCGCCCCTTAGAGGCCGATATGCCAAACTGCCCAGTTAGAATAAAAGCTTCAACATGGGGGGGAAAAAAAAACATCTTGAATATGTTCTGTCCTGTTAAATAACCGCATTAAATATATTTAAAAAATTAATAAAGACATTTTCCGAGTTAAGGTTGTCACCTGAACAAACAGCTAATCAACACAGTTACAGGCAGGACGTTGTGTGCGAAAGAGTAATACCAATGATATAAATGATGATTATTGATTGGAATTCTTCAGAACGAGCGATGGTCAACAAATCCCTTGGAAGCTGCCCTTCAGCACCATGGACAGAGACAAGACTGCACGAGGAGCTCACTGCTCACTTTGGGGCGAGCGAAACATTATTTGGAAAAGTACAATGCACGACTCGTCCACTCCGTCTTATCATTATGTAATATGACAACAATAAAAAAAAAATACATTATTGATGAGGCTGCATCTTTTCGATGTCTAGTTCCAGAATATTGACATACAGTGGAACCTCGATTTAACAGACGATTACAGGCAGAGGCTCGTCTGTTACAGCTGATTGTCCGTTCTATTGAAGCCATTTTTTGGTGGCCATTTGCACCCATATTTCTGTACAGTACAAAATTTGTATTTTGTGCTTTTTCATGTCCTAAAATGCCCAGTAAGGTACCAATTTATTGGAAATAAATATTTTTTTAAAACGTGAAAATGTTTGTAAAGTTTGCAATTTCATCCAAACTTTCAACACTGATGTGCTTTATGTCGACATTGCTGACATATTTGTCATAGGCCACGCGCTTTTGTGAGTCACGACGAATTAGTGTGCTTCCTAGTTCCAAATGCTTTGCCATCGATGAATAGCTTGGCATACAAAAAAAAACAAAAAAACATTACGGCACCAAAAATAGCATGTTCAATATTGTCGTATTGCTCTTTGAGTGAACACCACAGCCATATGTGCTCTCGCTGCGAAGAACTCTATGCAACAATTGATAGAACACGTGCCATCATGGCCACCACGTCAATACAATTGAGTGTTGCCACATTCAACATGGCCGCCACATAGGCACGGGAGTTACGTCTGTTGGTTGAATCTTGTTATATTGTATATCTGTGACACGGAAATAGGTGCATCTCAGTCTTCTGGACAGGACACACCCTGCTCCAATCTTACTGGCTCCAGGTCACGAGCCGCTACACTATGATTGGCTGTTAAACACCTGTAAAACACGCCCTACTGCTTCCAGACGGGAAAAGAAGTATTTGATAAAAGTGTGGCGGCGTTCGTATGTTTCCCACTTACTTAACCCACCCTAATGCTTAACCCATCTTAAAACGCTTTAGCCCCAACCCTCGCCCTAAACCTAACCAGAACAAACTTGTTTTGTTTTTATTTCGGACAAAATGTATCCATGTTTGGGATGGTGATCTCGTGGGGGCGTGTCCTACCAGTAAACTACAGTGGCCAATTCTGGAACGATCAGACCTTGTCAACACCGGTTTAAGTGACAACTGGAAATTATTTTTGGACACATGTACCGTCCGTTAATTTGCAGTGCGGTAAACGGAGGTGCCAATGTTCATGTTACTCTAACTCTGGGAATGAATGGTCTGAACACTTTGTGAGTCTGCATACTTTTGAGACTTGTAAAACCCATACGAGTCACAACACAAACACTTGCTATGTCACATGTTGTCTGCGCTGTTGAAACAAGAAAAATAAGTTGAGACGACATTGCTCCTCGCTACAAAGTTAGAGAAACAAGACAGGCTTCAAAATGTCTCTCTGAAAGCCGAAAAAAACACAAAGTGGATGTTGAAAACCGGCAATTCCAGTGGGAATGGACTGAGAAGTATTTATTTTGCCTGCCGAACGCAACAAGTACCAAACCGGTACCCTGATGATGCAGATATAAGAGACCTTTTACCGAGTTGGAAATAGTCAACAAGTGCACGCTTGCGGTCATTGATGAAGTGAGTTGACAGCAAAACGAAGCAGCTTGTCACTTGAGCTATGAAAAAAGGGCGAACCTGGCTGCCTTAAAATTTTATGTTGATTCAACTATTAGTGGATAGCCATTACCACTGCAAGCAGGAAGGGGCTCGAGGCTGATCCCTGATGCACTCCCACCTCCACCTTCAACTCCTCTGTCACAACTCACCACTGTTCTGTTGCCCGCATACATGTCCTGTATTTTTCTAACATACTTCTCTGCCACTCCAGACCTCCGCATGCAGTACCACAGTTCCTCTCTGGGTACTCTGTCGTAGGCTTTCTCTAGATCTACAAAGACACAATGTTGCTCCTTCTGACCTTCTCTGTACTTTTCCATCAACATCCTCAAGGTAAATTATGTGCTACTGTTTCTAGGCATGAAACCATACTGTTGCTCGCATTCCTCAGGCATCTTCTTATCCGCTAGAATTCTGTTGAACAAGATGGTCAAAAACTCCCCAGCCACCTCTCCTACATGCTTCAGAAACTCCACAGGAATGTCATCAGGACCAACAGCCTTTCGATTTTTCATCCTCTTTCATGCCTTTCTAACTTCCCCCTTACTAATCATTGCCACTTCCTGGTCCACCACACTTGCCTCTTCTACTCTCCCTTCTCTCTCATTTTCCTCATTCATCAACTCCTCAAAGTATTCTTTCCATCTAGCTAGCACACTGCTGGCACCAGTCAACACATTTTCATCTCTGTCCTTAATCACCCTAACCTGCTGCACATCCTTCCCATCTCTCTCCCTCTGTCTGGCCAACCTGTATAGATCCTTTTCTCCTTCTTTAGTGTCCAACCTGGCATACATGTCATCATATGCCTCGTTTGGCGTTTGCCACCTCGACCTTTGCCCGACATCGCATCTCAATGTATTCATTTCGCCTCCTCTCAGTGTTCCACTTCTTCTCAGCTAACCTCTTTCCTTGAATAATTTTCTTTACTTTGAGGTTCCACCACCAAATCTCTTCTCCCCTTTCCAATGAGAAGATGCCCTATTTCTGTGTACTTTTAATCTAGCATGGCTTTCAGGTTCTGAACACGACTGTAAATGAAATGTAATGACTTTAAAATATGTATCAATCCAAGAACAAGGCTTCTCCGTGATATAAACTCTGAAAACAAACATATATTGAAAAAAGTGTACTGATTTGACTCACCAAAGTCGACATCCGAGAGCAGTTCCCCGACGTCTGCTCGCCGCCGTGCGGCACGTCAGCGTCCGCTCCGTCCACACTCACTAAACTTTGACTCACGGCTTGCGTGTTCGTCACGTGACTCTTGGCAGCCTCGTAATTGTAGACGTGCGGGAGCGTCCCCGCCGTCCCCAACGTGTCGCAGTAGCGCGGCGGATAATACGGAATGACGGGGAGGTCGGAGCGGTACAGGACGCGAGACCGTCTCCACCTGTACACTTTGAGCGACACGATAAGCAGCAAGCAGGCGACGAAGAGGAAGGAGACCGCGGCCAAAGCCGAGACTAAGTAAAAAGTCAGCCGGTCGTCGTAGTCCTCGCTAAAGTCGTCGGCGAACTCCGACCTCAGCACTTCGGGGAAGCCGTCCGCCAGCGCCACGTTGACCGCGACCGTAGCCGAACGAGAGGGCTGCCCGTTGTCCTCCACTACGACAGTCAGTCTTTGTTTGACAGCATCTTTATCAGTCACTTGGCGGACAGTTCGCATTTCTCCATTGTGGAGGCCCACTTCAAACAGCGCCCCCCTGTCTGCGCCCCCAAATTTGTGCTGCACTTTATAGGAGAGCCAGGCGTTCTGTCCAGAGTCCACATCCACGGCCACCACTTTAGTCACCAGATAGCCCGCGTCTGCCGAACGAGGCACCATTTCGGCGTGCGGCTGGACCGGGTACAGGACCTGAGGGGCGTTGTCGTTCTGGTCCCGGATCAGGACGCCCACGCTCACGTTGCTACAGAGAGGAGGGGAGCCTCCGTCCTGCGCTCGCACCGCAAAGTCCAGCCGCTTCATCCGCTCGTAGTCGAAGGAGCGCACGGCGCTGACGACGCCGCTTTGGGCGTTCACGGACACAAACGAGGCAATCGGAGTTCCCCCGATCTCGCCCTGCTCCAACATGTAAGAGACACGAGCGTTCTGGTTTTCATCTGGGTCTTTGGCACTCACTCTCAGCACGGAAACACCCGGCGAGTTGTTTTCGGCGAGGTTGGCACGATAAAAGCTGACGGCAAACACAGGAGCGTTGTCGTTCACGTCGGAAACTTTCAAATGAAAAGTTCTCTCGGCGGAGAGGGGAGGCGAGCCGGCGTCCGACGCGACGACTGTGATGTTATATTCGGACACGCTTTCGCGATCCAAATCGGCATCGGTCACCAAGGCAAAATAATTGCGCACGTTGGATTTCATGCGAAATGGAACGCGGCCTTCGATGGCGCACCTCACGTGACCGTTTTCGCCAGAATCCTGGTCTTTCACGTTCATGATACCGATCGTGGTACCAGCCGGGGAGTCTTCTGAAACCGGACTCGTGAAGGACATCACGTTGAGGACGGGGACATTATCATTCAAATCCAGGACTTCGATTTCTACTTTGGTCGACTCACTCAGCCCTCCTTGATCTTTGGCTTCAACCATGAATTCTATTGTCTTGTCTTTTTCATAATCGATTTGTTTTACGACAGATATGCATCCTGTCATCTCATCGATATGAAACAAATCTACGATTCCTGCATTTAATTTTGAAAACGAGTATGTGACTTTCCCATTTGAACCGCTATCAGCATCAGTGGCATTCACAGTGAGAATGTAAGTGCCCTTCGGGGCATTTTCAATCACTTTAGCTTTATACAAAGTTTGATTGAAGACGGGAACATTATCATTTATGTCTAAAATGTTAATATCTATATTTACTGTACCTGACCTCTGTGGATTCCCACCGTCCACAGCCACTAATTTCAGGGAAAGTCGTGGCTGCTGTTCTCTGTCTAAGGCTTTCTGCAGGACCATTTCTGCATATTTTCTGCCTCCCGGACTGACGTGTTGCTTCAAAACAAAATGATCACTCGGTGTTAAAACGTAGCTCTGCAGATCGTTTGTACCCACGTCAGCGTCGTGTGCATTCTCCAAAACAAAACGGGAGCCAAGTGCAGCCAATTCGCTTATTTCAAATTGCAAATAATTATTTTCAAAAGTGGGCGCGTTGTCGTTGACGTCCAACACTTCGATGGTGACCGGGTGCAATTCCATGGGGTTTTCCAACAAAATCTCGAAGGTGAAGCTGCACGGCGTCACGTCTCCACACAGCTGTTCTCGATCTATCCTCTCATGGACAACCAGGAGCCCTTTGTCCGCCCTCAGCTCGGCGTACTGGACGTTCTCCCCGGTCACGATGCGGGCCCGCCCAGAACGGAGTCTTTTCAGATCCAAACCGAGATCTTGGGCCACATTTCCGACGAGCGAGCCTTTTTTCATCTCCTCGGGGATTGAGTAGCGGATTTGGGCCTCGCTCGCGTGGAGAAAAAAACACCAAAAGACAAAGAGGCCGGCCGCGCGTCGCCATCGCATTCCTCCTCGGCTCGGATGAATGTTTTTAGCCTCCATATGAAATTAAAAATATTCCAATAAAGGGACGCAATCGAAAAAAAAAAAGACAGACCTAAAGCAGGCGCAATCAGATGCGCGTTATTTGAGCTCAACGATTGTACGTCGTTCACGCGAAGCTCTCTGGTGCCAAATGGCAGCGACAGAGGAGGGAGCTGCACTGCATCACACAGCGCCAACACATCCATTTACCATGTAACAGCGCCCCTTAGAGGCCGATATGCCAAACTGCCCACTTCGAATAAAAGCTTCAACATGAGGGGAAAAAAAAAAACATCTTGAATATGCTATGTCCTGTTAAATAACTGCATTAAATATAATAAAAAATTAACATAGACATATTTTCCTAGTTAAGGTTGTCACCTGAACAAACAGCCAATCAACACAGTTACAGGAAGGAAGTTGTGTGCGTAAGAGTCATACAAGGGATATAAATGAGGATTATTGATTGGAATTCTTCAGAACGAGCGCTGGTCAACAAATCCCTTGGAAGCTGCCCTTCAGCACCATGGACAGAGACAAGACTGCACGAGGAGCTCACTGCTCACTTTGGGGCGAGCGAAACATGATTTGGAAAAGTACAATGAAAGACTCGTACACTCCCTCTTATCATGACGTAATATGACAACAATAAAAAAAAAACATTATTGATGAGGCTGCATCTTTTCGATGTTTAGTTCCAGAATATTGACATACAGTGGAACCTCGATTTAACAGACGATTACAGGCAGAGGCTCGTCTGTTACAGCTGATTGTCCGTTCGATTGAAGCCGTTTTTTGGTGGCCATTCGCACCAATATTAATGTACAGTTCAGTACAAAATGAGTGTTTTGTGCTTTTTCATAGCCTAAAACGCCAGTAAGGTACCATCCATCCATTGTCTGTACGGCTTATCCTCATTAGGGTCACGGGGTGCTGGAGCCTATCCCAGCTATTTTTGGGCAAGAGGCGGGGTACACCCTCAACTGGTCGCCAGCCAATCGCAGAACACACATAAACAAACAAGCATTCGCACTCACATTCATTGCTACGGGCAATTTAGAGTCTTCAATCACCCTACCACGCATGTTTTTGGGATGTGGGAGGAAACCCGAGTGCCTGGAAAAACCCCACCCAGGCACCGGGAGAACACGCCAACTCCACAGAGGCGAGGCTGGGATTTGAACCCCGGTCCTCAGAACTGTGAGGCAGATGTGCTAACCAGTCGGCTCCGTGCCGCCAGTAAGGTACCAATTTACTGTCCATCCAGTCATCCATTTTCGACCACTTATCTGACGACGGGTCGCAGGGGCAGTAGCGTTATCAGGAGGGACACACAGACTTCCCTCTCCCCAGTCACTTCCTCCAGCTCTTCCGGGGGGATCCCGAGGCGCTCCGAGGCCAGCCAAGAGAAGTAGTCTCTCCGGCGTGTCCTGGGTCGTCCCCGGGGTCTCCTCCCGGTGGGACGTGCCCGGAACACCTCAGCGGGGAGGCGTCCAGGAGGCATCCGAATCAGATGCCCCAGCCACCTCATCTGGCTCCTCTCGATGTGGAGGAGCAGCGGCTCTACTCTGAGTTCCTCCCGGATGACCGAGCTTCTCATCCTATCTCGAAGGGAGAGCCCGGAAACTCATTTCGGCCGCTCCGGGATCTTGTTCTTTTCGTCACGACCCACAGCTCCTCCCCTCACCAATTTATTGTAAATAAATATTTTTTTAAAACTTTAAAATGTTTGAAAAGTTTTAAATTTCATCCAAACTTACTACGCTGAGGTGCTTGATGTAGACAATGCTTATGTACTTGTCATAGGCCACTCGCTTTCGTGAGTCACAAAAAATTAGTGTGCTTCCTAGTTCCAAATGCGTTGCCATCGACAAATTGCTTGACAAAAAAAAAATGTTACTGTACCAGAAATAGCATGTTCCAGACTCCAGGGACATACTTATGTGTCGTATTGCTCGTTGAGTGAACACCGCAGCCATGTGCGCTCTCTCTCTATGCGACAATCGATAGAACTGAGCTTGTGCCATCATGGCCGCCACGTCAATACAATGGAAATGTTGCCACATTCAACATGGCCGTGATTAGTATTCCCACATAGTTTGTAGGCAGGACACGCCCTGCTCCAATATTACTGGCTCCAGGTCATGCGCCGCTACTCAATGATTGGCTGCTGGGTACCTGTAAAACACGCGCTACTGCTTCTTGACGGGAAAAGAAGTATGTGATAAAAGTGTGGCGGCATTAGTTTGTTTCCCACTAACCTAACCCACCCTAATCCTTAACCAATCTGAAAACGGTTTAGCCCCAAACCTAGAACCAAAACCTAACCATAACAAACTTATTTGTTTTTATTTTGGACAAAATTAAACAGTGTGGGGATGGTGAGTTCGTGGGGGTGAGTCCTGCCGAGAAACTATGTGGGAATCCTCATAAAGCTCCAGTCTCTGCCGAGATTGCGCCACAGCGCCACTAAACAACAGTGGTCAATTCTGGAACTAACAGACCTTGTCAACACCGCTTTCAGTGACAACCGGAAAGTATTTTTGGACACATGCACTGACCATGACTTCCGATATCCGTTAAATCACATCCGGTCACGGGAGGTGCCACTGTACGTGTCACTGTAACTCTGGGAATGAATGGTCGGAACACTTTGTAAAACCCAAACGAGTCACAAAACCAACACTTGCCTCTGTGCATATGAACACTCTTAACAGAGTGCAAAGTGACATGTTGTCCCCGGTTTTGAAACGAGTAAAAGAAGTTGAGACTACATTTCTACTGGCTACAAAGTTTGAGAAACAAGACAGGCTTCAAAATGTCTCTCTGAAAGCCGAAAAAAACACAAAGTCGATGTTGAAAACCGGCAATTCCAAACATAATGGACTAAGAAGTATTTATTTTGTCTGCCGAACGCGACGAGTACTAAACCGGTACCCTGGTGATAAGGATATCAGAGACCTCTTACTGAGTTGGAAATAGTCAACAACTGCACGCTTGATGTCATTGATGAAGTGAATTCACAGCCAAACTTGCTTGTCACTTTAGCTATGAATAAAAGTCTCTCTCTCAGACACAGCGACTAACTCTTCGCAGAGTGGAACGACTACGTTGCAGGAAAGCTTCTGGAAAACTGGAAAAGCAGAATGTACCGTACTTCTGTTGCAGTCGGCAAAGCAAGTGATTGGAAAGACATGGCCCAGCTGAAGTGGAATCCAACAATGAATTTCTTTTTCTCTCATTTTGAATTGTATATCATAAAAGAGACTCACCGAAGTCTGTGTGATGGTTCAGACTCGGACGTCTGATAGGAATGGTGGTTCTTGTAGCGTTAAAAATTCATGTAGTCTGTGCTTGGTTGTGCAAAGGGGTCAAATACATTTAAAAGGGTTGTAAATCTCGTTCTTTAACCTAGCTATAATCATATTAAACGTAACAAAAGTCAAGCTAAAGAAAATGCTGAGTGGCTAGTAACTCTGGGAAACAACTCGCCACAGTGGCTGGTGAGCTGATGTCAAGCCCTGCTTGTAAATAACCAAATTTACAAACTTCATAGACAACTGAGTATCAACAAATATTTTAACAACCTTGTTCTAAGTTACAAGATTTGTATTAAATCAAGTCATACAACCTCGATAAGAGGTAAAAGTAATTAGAGAGACATTTGACTCACCAAAGTCGACACACCTACGGGCAATTTGGAGTTGTCAATTAACCTACCATGCATGTTTTTGGGATGTGGGAGGAAACCGCAGTGCCCGGAGAGAACATGCAAACTCCTCACAGGCGGGGCCGGGGATTGAAGCTCGGTCCTCAGAACTCTGAGGCAGACGCTCTAACCAGTCATCACCGTGCCGCCTAGATCACGTCGTCATCTGCGAAAATCATGGTCCACAGGGATTCCAGTCTGACCTCATCTGTCAGCCTATCCATTACCACTGCAAACAGGAAGGGGCTCGGGGCTGATCCCTGATGCACTCCCACCTCCACCTTCAACTCCTCTGTTACACCTCACCACTGTTCTGTTGCCCTCATACATGTCCTGTATTATTCTAACATACTTCTCTGACACTCCAGACCTCCACATGCAGTACCACAGTTCCTCTCTGGGTATTCAGTCATAGGCTTTCTCAAGATCTGTTGCTCGCATTCCTCAGGCATCTTCTGACCTGCTAGAATTCTGTTGAACAAGATGGTCCAAAACTCCACAGCCACCTCTCCGATTTGCTTCCAAAACTCCACAGTAATGTCATCAGGACCAACAGCCTTTCCATTTTTCATCCTCTTTCATGCCATTTTAACTTCCCCCTTAGTAATCATTGCCACTTCCCGGTCCACCATACTTGCCTCTTCTACTCTCCCTTCTCTCTCATTTTCCTCATTCATCAAATCCTCAAAGTATTCTTTCCATCTAGCTAGCACACTGCTGGCACCAGTCAACACATTTCCATCTCTATCCTGAATCACCCTAACCTGCTGCACATCCTTCCCATCTCTCTCCCTCAGTCTGGCCAACCTGTATAGATCTTTTTCTCCTTCTTTAGTGTCCAACCTGCCATACATGTCATCATATGCCTCGTTTGGCCTTTGCCACCTCGACCTTCGGCCTACATCGCATCTCAATGTATTCATTTCTCCTCTCTTCAGTACTCTCAGTGTTCCACTTCTTCTCAGCTAACCTCTTTCCTTTAATGATTTCCTGGACTTTGAGGTTCCACCACCAAATCTCCCTCTCCCCATTCCAACTGGAAGATGCACTATTTCTGTGTACTTTTACTCAAGCCTAGCATTCAGGTTCTGAACATGACTGTAAATGAAATGTAATGACTTTAAAATATGCATCAATACTAGAACAAGGCTTCTCCATGATATAAATTCTGAAAACAAACATATATTGAAACAAATGTACTGATTTGACTCACCAAAGTCGACATCCGAGAGCAGTTCCCCGACGTCTGCTCGCCGCCGTGCGGCACGTCAGCGTCCGCTCCATCCACACTCACTAAACTTTGACTCACGGCTTGCGTGTTCGTCACGTGACTCTTGGCGGCGGCGCACGCCTCGTAGTTGTAGACGTGCGGAAGCGTCCCCGCCGTCCCCAAAGTGTCGCAGTAGCGCGGCGGATAATACGGAATGACGGGGAGGTCGGAGCGGTACAGGACGCGAGACCGTCTCCACCTGTACACTTTGAGCGACACGATAAGCAGCAAGCAGGCGACGAAGAGGAAGGAGACCGCGGCCAAAGACGATTACAGGCAGAGGCTCGTCTGTTACAGCTGATTGTCCGTTCTATTGAAGCCATTTTTTGGTGGCCATTTGCACCCATATTTCTGTACAGTACAAAATTTGTATTTTGTGCTTTTTCATGTCCTAAAATGCCCAGTAAGGTACCAATTTATTGGAAATAAATATTTTTTTTAAAACGTGAAAATGTTTGTAAAGTTTGCAATTTCATCCAAACTTTCAACACTGATGTGCTTTATGTCGACATTGCTGACATATTTGTCATAGGCCACGCGCTTTCGTGAGTCACGACGAATTAGTGTGCTTCCTAGTTCCAAATGCTTTGCCATCGATGAATAGCTTGGCATACAAAAAAAAAAAAAAAAACATTACGGCACCAAAAATAGCATGTTCAATATTGTCGTATTGCTCTTTGAGTGAACACCACAGCCATATGTGCTCTCGCTGCGAAAAACTCTATGCAACAATTGATAGAACACGTGCCATCATGGCCACCACCTCAATACAATTGAGTGTTGCCACATTCAACATGGCCGCCACATAGGCACGGGAGTTACGTCTGTTGGTTGAATCTTGTTATATTGTATATCTGTGACACGGAAATAGGTGCATCTCAGTCTTCTGGACAGGACACACCCTGCTCCAATCTTACTGGCTCCAGGTCACGAGCCGCTACACTATGATTGGCTGTTGAACACCTGTAAAACACGCCCTACTGCTTCCAGACGGGAAAAGAAGTATTTGATAAAAGTGTGGCGGCGTTCGTATGTTTCCCACTTACTTAACCCACCCTAATGCTTAACCCATCTTAAAACGCTTTAGCCCCAACCCTCGCCCTAAACCTAACCAGAACAAACTTGTTTTGTTTTTATTTCGGACAAAATGTATCCATGTTTGGGATGGTGATCTCGTGGGGGCGTGTCCTACCAGTAAACTACAGTGGCCAATTCTGGAACGAACAGACCTTGTCAACACCGGTTTAAGTGACAACTGGAAAGTATTTTTGGACACATGTACCGTCCGTTAATTTGCAGTGCGGTAAACGGAGGTGCCAATGTTCATGTTACTCTAACTCTGGGAATGAATGGTCTGAACACTTTGTGAGTCTGCATACTTTTGAGACTTGTAAAACCCATACGAGTCACAACACAAACACTTGCTATGTCACATGTTGTCTGCGCTGTTGAAACAAGAAAAATAAGTTGAGACGACATTGCTACTCGCTACAAAGTTAGAGAAACAAGACAGGCTTCAAAATGTCTCTCTGAAAGCCGAAAAAAACACAAAGTGGATGTTGAAAACCGGCAATTCCAGTGGGAATGGACTGAGAAGTATTTATTTTGCCTGCCGAACGCAACAAGTACCAAACCGGTACCCTGATGATGCAGATATAAGAGACCTTTTACCGAGTTGGAAATAGTCAACAAGTGCACGCTTGCGGTCATTGATGAAGTGAGTTGACAGCAAAACGAAGCAGCTTGTCACTTGAGCTATGAAAAAAGGGCGAACCTGGCTGCCTTAAAATTTTATGTTGACTCAACTATTAGTGGATAGCCATTACCACTGCAAGCAGGAAGGGGCTCGAGGCTGATCCCTGATGCACTCCCACCTCCACCTTCAACTCCTCTGTCACACCTCACCACTGTTCTGTTGCCCGCATACATGTCCTGTATTTTTCTAACATGCTTCTCTGCCACTCCAGACCTCCGCATGCAGTACCACAGTTCCTCTCTGGGTACTCTGTCGTAGGCTTTCTCTAGATCTACAAAGACACAATGTAGCTCCTTCTGACCTTCTCTGTACTTTTCCATCAACATCCTCAAGGTATATTATGTGCTACTGTTTCTAGGCATGAAACCATACTGTTGCTCGCATTCCTCAGGCATCTTCTTATCCGCTAGAATTCTGTTGAACAAGATGGTCAAAAACTCCCCAGCCACCTCTCCTACATGCTTCCAAAACTCCACAGGAATGTCATCAGGACCAACAGCCTTTCCATTTTTCATCCTCTTTCATGCCTTTCTAACTTCCCCCTTACTAATCATTGCCACTTCCTGGTCCACCACACTTGCCTCTTGTACTCTCCCTTCTCTCTCATTTTCCTCATTCATCAAATCCTCAAAGTATTCTTTCCATCTAGCTAGCACACTGCTGGCACCAGTCAACATATTTCCATCTCTGTCCTTAATCACCCTTACCTGCTGCACATCCTTCCCATCTCTCTCCCTCAGTCTGGCCAGCCTGTATAGATCCTTTTCTCCTTCTTTAGTGTCCAACCTGGCATACATGTCATCATATGCCTTGTTTGGCCTTTGCCACCTCGACCTTTGCCCTCCATCGCATCTCAATGTATTCCTTTCTCCTCCCCTCAGTGTTCCACTTCTTCTCAGCTAACCTCTTTCCTTGAATGAGTTCCTTTACTTTGAGGTTCGACCACCAAATCTCTTTTCCCCTTTCCAATGAGAAGATGCCCTATTTCTGTGTACTTTTACTCAAGCCGAGCTTTCACGTTCTGAACACGACTGTAAATGAAATGTAATGACTTTAAAATATGTATCAATACAAGAACAAGGCTTCTCCGTGATATAAACTCTGAAAACAAACATATATTGAAACAAGTGTACTGATTTGACTCACCAAAGTCGACATCCGAGAGCAGTTCCCCGACGTCTGCTCGCCGCCGTGCGGCACGTCAGCGTCCGCTCCGTCCACACTCACTAAACTTTGACTCACGGCTTGCGTGTTCGTCACGTGACTCTTGGTGGCCTCGTAGTTGTAGACGTGCGGGAGCGTCCCCGCCGTCCCCAAAGTGTCGCAGTAGCGCGGCGGATAATACGGAATGACGGGGAGGTCGGAGCGGTACAGGACGCGAGACCGTCTCCACCTGTACACTTTGAGCGACACGATAAGCAGCAAGCAGGCGACGAAGAGGAAGGAGACCGCGGCCAAAGCCGAGACTAAGTAAAAAGTCAGCCGGTCGTCGTAGTCCTCGCTAAAGTCGTCGGCGAACTCCGACCTCAGCACTTCGGGGAAGCCGTCCGCCAGCGCCACGTTGACCGCGACCGTAGCCGAACGAGAGGGCTGCCCGTTGTCCTCCACTACGACAGTCAGTCTTTGTTTGACAGCATCTTTATCAGTCACTTGGCGGACAGTTCGCATTTCTCCATTGTGGAGGCCCACTTCAAACAGCGCCCCCCTGTCTGCGCCCCCAAATTTGTGCTGCACTTTATAGGAGAGCCAGGCGTTCTGTCCAGAGTCCACATCCACGGCCACCACTTTAGTCACCAGATAGCCCGCGTCTGCCGAACGAGGCACCATTTCGGCGTGCGGCTGGACCGGGTACAGGACCTGAGGGGCGTTGTCGTTCTGGTCCCGGATCAGGACGCCCACGCTCACGTTGCTACAGAGAGGAGGGGAGCCTCCGTCCTGCGCTCGCACCGCAAAGTCCAGCCGCTTCATCCGCTCGTAGTCGAAGGAGCGCACGGCGCTGACGACGCCGGTTTGGGCGTTCACGGACACAAACGAGGCAATCGGAGTTCCCCCGATCTCGCCCTGCTCCAACATGTAAGAGACACGAGCGTTCTGGTTTTCATCTGGGTCTTTGGCGCTCACTCTCAGCACGGAAACACCCGGCGAGTTGTTTTCGGCGAGGTTGGCACGATAAAAGCTGACGGCAAACACAGGAGCGTTGTCGTTCACGTCGGAAACTTTCAAATGAAAAGTTCTCTCGGCGGAGAGGGGAGGCGAGCCGGCGTCCGACGCGACGACTGTGATGTTATATTCGGACACGCTTTCGCGATCCAAATCGGCATCGGTCACCAAGGCAAAATAATTGCGCACGTTGGATTTCATGCGAAATGGAACGCGGCCTTCGATGGCGCACCTCACGTGACCGTTTTCGCCAGAATCCTGGTCTTTCACGTTCATGATACCGATAGTGGTACCAGCCGGGGAGTCTTCTGAAACCGGACTCGTGAAGGACATCACGTTGAGGACGGGGACATTATCATTCAAATCCAGGACTTCGATTTCCACTTTGGTCGACTCACTCAGCCCTCCTTGATCTTTGGCTTCAACCATGAACTCTATCGTTTTGTCTTTTTCATAATCAATTTGGTTTGCTACAGATATGGATCCTGTCATTTCATCGATATGAAACAAATCTGCGATTTCTGCTTTTGATTTTGAAAATGAATATGTTACTTTCCCATTTGAACCGCTATCAGCATCAGTGGCATTCACAGTGAGAATTTGAGTGCCCTTCGGGGAATTTTCAATCACTTTACCTTTATACAAAGTTTGATTGAAGACAGGAACATTATCATTTATGTCTAAAATGTTAATTTCAATATTTACCGTACCTGACCTCTGTGGATTCCCACCGTCCACAGCCACTAATTTCAGGGAAAGTCGCGGCTGCTGTTCTCTGTCTAAGGCTTTCTGCAGGACCATTTCTGCATGTTTACTTCCTCCCGGACTGACGTGTTGCTTCAAAATAAAATGATCACTTGGTGTCAAAACGTAACTCTGCACGCCGTTTGTACCCACGTCAGCATCATACGGACTCTCCAGAACAAAACGGGAGCCAAGTGCAGCAGACTCGCTTATTTCAAATTGCAAATAATGATTTTTAAAAGTGGGCGCGTTGTCGTTGACGTCCAACACTTCGATGGTGACCGGGTGCAATTCCATGGGGTTTTCCAACAAAATCTCGAAGGTGAAGCTGCACGGCGTCACGTCTCCACACAGCTGTTCTCGATCTATCCTCTCATGGACAACCAGGAGCCCTTTGTCCGCCCTCAGCTCGGCGTACTGGACGTTCTCCCCGGTCACGATGCGGGCCCGCCCAGAACGGAGTCTTTTCAGATCCAAACCGAGATCTTGGGCCACATTTCCGACGAGCGAGCCTTTTTTCATCTCCTCGGGGATTGAGTAGCGGATTTGGGCCTCGCTCGCGTGGAGAAAAAAACACCAAAAGACAAAGAGGCCGGCCGCGCGTCGCCATCGCATTCCTCCTCGGCTCGGATGAATGTTTTTAGCCTCCATATGAAATTAAAAATATTCCAATAAAGGGACGCAATCGAAAAAAAGACAGAACCAAAGCAGGCGCAATCAGATGCGCGTTATTTGAGCTCAACGATTGTACGTCGTTCACGCGAAGCGCTCTGGTGCCAAATGGCAGCGACAGAGGAGGGAGCTGCACTGCATCACACAGCGCCAACACATCCATTTACCATGTAACAGCGCCCCTTAGAGGCCGATATGCCAAACTGCCCAGTTAGAATAAAAGCTTCAACATGGGGGGGAAAAAACATCCTTGAATATGTTATGTCCTGTTAAATAACTGCATTAAATATAATTTAAAAAAAGACATTTTCCTAGTTAAGGTTGTCATCTGAACAAACAGCCAATCAACACAGTTACAGGAAGGAAGTCGTGTGCGTAAGAGTAATACAAATGATATAAATGATGATTATTGATTGGAATTCCTCAGAACGAGCGCTGGTCAACAAATCCCTTGGAAGCTGCCCTTCAGCACCATGGACAGAGACAAGACTGCACGAGGAGCTCACTGCTCACTTTGGGGCGAGCGAAACATGATTTGGAAAAGTACAATGCACGACTCGTCCACTCCCTCTTACCATTGCCTACTATGACAACAATAAAAAAAAATACATTATTGATGAGGCTGCATCTTTTCGATGTTTAGTTCCAGAATATTGACATACAGTGGAACCTCGATTTAACAGACGATTACAGGCAGAGGCTCGTCTGTTACAGCCGTTTGTCTGTTATATTGAAGCACTTGTTTGTGGCTATATGCACCCATATCATTTTGCACTACAAAATTAGTGTTTTGTACTTTTTCGTGGCCAAAAACACACAGTACTGTACAAATGGATCTTAAATATTTAAAAAAAACTTTTAAAAAAGTTTTTTATTTTATCCAAACTGACCACGCTGATGTGCTTGATATAGCCAGTGACTTCATTAATCGCGACGCATGACCAGTCTTAGTGATTGTGCGTGCGACAACATAAGACAGTGCCAATCTTGCCACATCCACTGCCAAAACAACAATAGAAACATCTGCAATTTACCACAAGGTGTTTTCTCAAGTTAGAAGTGGGCTGAAATATCCCAGTTTGGGCAGTCACAATTTAAGAGTTGCATGACAAAGCTGCTGTTGTTTTTTGGAGTCTGTCAAGTAAACAATCGCATGGCAGTTTCTTTCCCCCAAATTGAGTCACTCTGATTAGCTTGCGAAGGCGCCGTGCGCCGTGATGTGACTGGCTTGTGTCGTCTGATTGGTGAATTAGAGTCAAATGACATTAGTGATCACGTTTGATTGGCACGACAGGCGCCCCATACGGAAGTCGAAGATGGAGTCTAAAAATAGACGCGCACACGCAAGACTGAATAGATAAAAGTAGCGAACGGCATGTCGATCATGTGCATTTATTTTCAAGTTGAATGTGTTCTTTTCGAGGAAAATTGTGTTGAGGAAAATAAAGGTAATGGTGTGACTTCAATAAAATCTAATGACCACGTGAAACTTTGGATCGAAGGGTTAGACCTGATAGGAACCTTTTGGTACTGGAAAGGGTGAACACATGTTGACTAATATCAAATAAAGGAGACCTGGGGAAATATTTGAATCAGCAAAGTTGACATTTGTGAGCAGTTTCCTGACATCTGCCGGTTGCCATGCGGCACGTCAGCATCCGCTCCATCCACACTCACGAAGCTTTCTCATGGCTTGCATATTCTTCATGTGACTCATGAAATAAAAAATATATCTCAAAGGGGTAGATGGACACACGTGATGTTTACGACTCCTAGGAAATAAGAAACATAAAAAAAAAAAAAGTCAACCAAGAAGTCAACTGTTTATCCAAAGCCGCTGGGCATGCTGGGTATTCAAGCGTCAACTTCCTCGACACTCCAATATATTTCATTGTAGTTTTCTCAAATGACATTCGACAAAATAAACCAGGCCAATTTAACTAGTGGCCCCCTTTGAAATTTAATTTCATATGGCCCGCCAGACTTTCATTTTAATCTGATGTAACGCGTAACGTGTGTGTGGTTGCAGTGAGCAATTAAACCACGGCGATACAAAAACCCATATGATGACAAGTTTGTCCAAGTGGATTTGCCGTAAATACCTGCTTGCACGAAGGATCAACTGGCTCGAGATGACATTGCTCCTCGCGACACACTTTGAGAAACAAGACAGGATTCAAAATGTCTCTCCGAAGGCCGAAAAAACACAAAGTCGATGTAGAAATCCGGCAATTCCAGACAGAATGGACTGAGAAGTATTTATTTTGTCGGCCGAACGCGACGAGTACGAAACCGGTACCCTGGTGATAAGGATATCAGAGACCTCTTACCGAGTTGGAAATAGTCAACAACTGCACGCTTGCTGTCATTGATGAAGTGAATTCACAGCCAAACTTGCTTGTCACTTTAGCTATGAAAAAAAGTCTCTCTCTCAGACACAGCGACTAACTCTTCGCAGAGTGGAACTACAATGTTGCAGGAAAGCTTCTGGAAAAGCAGAATGTACCGTACTTCTGTTGCAGTCGGCAAAGCAAGTGATTGGAAAGACATGGCCCAGCTGAAGTGGAATGCAACAATGAATTTCTTTTTCTCTCATTTTGAATTTTATATCTTAAAAGAGACTCACCGAAGTCTGTGTGATGGTTCAGACTCAGAAGTCTGATAGGAATGTTTCTTGTTGCGTTAAAAATTCATGTTGTCTTGACTTGGTTGTGCAAAGGGGTCAAATACATTTAAAAGGGTTGTAAATCTCGTTCTTTAACCTAGCTATAATCATATTAAACATAACAAAACTGAAGCGAGAGAAAATGCTGAGTGGCTAGTAACTCTGGGAAACAACTAGCCACAGTGGCTGGTGAGCTGATGTCAAGCCCTGCTTGTAAATAACCAAATTTACAAACTTCGTAGACAACTGAGTATCAACAAATATTTTAACAACCTTGTTCTAAGTTACAAGATTTGTATTAAATCAAGTCATACAACCTCGAAAAGAGGTAAAAGTATTTAGAGAGACATTTGACTCACCAAAGTCGACACACCTACGGGCAATTTGGAGTTGTCAATTAACCGACCATGCATGTTTTTGGGGATGTGGGAGGAAACTGCAGTGCCCGGAGAGAACATGCAAACTCCTCACAGGCGGGGCCGGGGATTGAACCTCGGTCCACAGAACTCTGAGGCAGACGCTCTTACCAGTCATCACCGTGCCGCCTAGATCACAACGTCATCTGCGAAAATCATGGTCCACAGGGATTCCAGTCTGACCTCATCTGTCAGCCTATCCATTACCACTGCAAACAGGAAGGGGCTCCCTGATGCATCCCTGATGCACTCCCACCCCCACCTTCACCTCCTCTGTCACACCTCACCACTGTTCTGTTGCCCTCATACATGTCCTTTAATATTCTAACATACTTCTCTGCCACTCCAGACCTCCGCATGCAGTACCACAGTTCCTCTCTGGGTACTCAGTCGTAGGCTTTCTCAAGATCTACAAAGACAATGTAGCTGCTTCTGACCTTCTCTGTACTTTTACATCAACATCCTCAAGGCAAATTATGTACAACTGTTTCTAGGCATGAAACCATACTGTTGCTCGCATTCCTCAGGCATCTTCTGACCCGCTAGAATTCTGTTGAACAAGATGGTCAAAAACTCCACAGCCACCTCTCCTACATGCTTCCAAAACTCCACAGGAATGTCATCAGGACCAACAGCCTTTCCATTTTTCATCCTCTTTCATGCCTTTCTCACTTCCCCCTTACTCATCATTGCCACTTCCTGGTCCACCACACTTGCCTCTTCTACTCTCCCTTCTCTCTCATTTTCCTCATTCATCAACTCCTCAAAGTATTCTTTCCATCTAGCTAGCACACTTCTGGCACCAGTCAACACATTTCCATCTCAATCCTGAATCACCCTAACCTGCTGCACATCCTTCCCATCTCTCTCCCTCTGTCTGGCCAACCTGTATAGATCTTTTTCTCCTTCTTTAGTGTCCAACCTGGCATACATGTCATCATATGCCTCGTTTGGCCTTTGCCACCTCAACCTTCGCCCAACATCGCATCTCAATGTATTCCTTTCTCCTCTCTTCAGTCCTCTCAGTGTTCCACTTCTTCTCAGCTAACCTCTTTCCTTGAATGATTTCCTGGACTTTGAGGTTCCACCACCAAATCTCTTTTCCCCTTTCCAACTGAGAAGATGCCCTATTTCTGTGTACTTTTACTCAAGCCTAGCTTTCAGGTTCTGAACACGACTGTAAATGAAATGTAATGACTTTAAAATATGTATCAATACAAGAACAAGGCTTCTCCATGATATAAACTCTGAAAACAAACATATATTGAAACAAGTGTACTGATTTGACTCACCAAAGTCGACATCCGAGAGCAGTTCCCCGACGTCTGCTCGCCGCCGTGCGGGCACGTCAGCGTCCGCTCCGTCCACACTCACTAAACTTTGACTCACGGCTTGCGTGTTCGTCACGTGACTCTTGGCGGCGGCGCACGCCTCGTAACTGTAGACGTGCGGGAGCGTCCCCGCCGTCCCCAAAGTGTCGCAGTAGCGCGGCGGATAATACGGAATGACGGGGAGGTCGGAGCGGTACAGGACGCGAGACCGTCTCCACCTGTACACTTTGAGCGACACGATAAGCAGCAAGCAGGCGACGAAGAGGAAGGAGACCGCGGCCAAAGCCGAGACTAAGTAAAAAGTCAGCCGGTCGTCGTAGTCCTCGCTAAAGTCGTCGGCGAACTCCGACCTCAGCACTTCGGAGAAGCCGTCCGCCAGCGCCACGTTGACCGCGACCGTAGCCGAACGAGAGGGCTGCCCGTTGTCCTCCACTACGACAGTCAGTCTTTGTTTGACAGCATCTTTATCAGTCACTTGGCGGACAGTTCGCATTTCTCCATTGTGGAGGCCCACTTCAAACAGCGCCCCCCTGTCTGCGCCCCCAAATTTGTGCTGCACTTTATAGGAGAGCCAGGCGTTCTGTCCAGAGTCCACATCCACGGCCACCACTTTAGTCACCAGATAGCCCGCGTCTGCCGAACGAGGCACCATTTCGGCGTGCGGCTGGACCGGGTACAGGACCTGAGGGGCGTTGTCGTTCTGGTCCCGGATCAGGATGCGAACGGCGGCCGCGGAGCTCAGCGGAGGGGATCCGGAGTCGCGGGCGCTCACGTTGAAGTCGAACGACTTGATTTGTTCGTAATCGAAGGATCGGAGCGCGCGGACGACGCCGCTCTCCGGATGGACCGAGACAAAAGAAGACACGGCTGCTCCGTGAACTTCTTTCTCCTCCAGGAAGTAAGACACTCGAGCGTTCCGGCCCCAGTCCGCGTCACCGGCACTGACGGTCAAGACGGAAAAACCGGGAGGGTTGTTCTCTGCTACGGTCTTCCTGTATTCCGACTGATGGAATTCGGGCGGGTTGTCGTTCACGTCGGATATTTGAACGTTGACGTTTTGACTACTAGACAGAGGCGGAGAGCCTTGGTCGGACACTGTGATGGTCACGTTATATTCGGGGACGCTTTCCCGGTCTAAGAAGTTTTCGGTCACTATGGTGTAGTAACCCGCTAACGAAGACTCGATTTTAAACGGGACGTCAGCGTTAATGGCACACTTGACAACACCGTTGCCGTCAGCGTCGTCATCATTCACGTTAAAAACAGCCACGGTTGCACCTGGGGGAGAATCCTCAGGTATGGACTGAGAAAAGGACATCAACTTGATTGTGGGGACGTTGTCGTTCTCATCAATTATGTTGATGAAAACCTTACACGTGTCTGTATAACCTCCGTGGTCACTTGCCTGGACGTTTAACTCATAACTCTGTGATTTTTCAAAATCTAGTTGACCAGTGCTTTTAATCTCTCCTGTTTTAACATCTACACTAAAAAGGTCTCTCTCATCTTTGGTAATATGAGGAATGGAATATGTGACGTCACCGTTGAGGCCCGCATCAGCGTCGCTTGCACTCACAGTCGCGATCAAGGTTCCTGCAGGTGAATTTTCTCGCACATCGACCTTATAAACAGGTTGAGTGCACACTGGCGCGTTGTCGTTTGCGTCCAGCACAGTGATTTGAATTCTCGCCGTCCCTGACCGATGTGGCTCGCCACCATCTGACGCAATCAGCATGAGTGTCAGGCTCTCCTCCTGTTCTCGGTCTAAAGGCTTCTGTAAAAGTATTTCGATAACCTTTCTTCCGTTTTGTTGGTTTTGTATTTCCAATTTAAAATGATCTGATGGTTTAAGTATGTATTTCTGAATATCATTAAGTGCAACATCAAGGTCGGCTGCATTCGCGAGAGTGAAACGAGTGCCAAGTGTCACACTTTCGGCAATTTTCAAATGAATTTCCGACTGAGGGAAGGACGGACTGTTGTCATTCATGTCCACGACCTCCACTGTCACGCGATAAAGTTGGATGGGATTTTCTAAAATGATGTCGAAAGTGAAGCTGCAGGGCGTCGTCTTTCCACAAAGCTCCTCTCGGTCGATGCGCTCTTGAATGACAAGTGTGCCTTTGTCTGGCTTGAAATCAACATACTGTCGGCCTCCTTTGCTAATAATACGAGCTTTACCTGCTACTAGTCTGGCCACATCCAAGCCCAAATCTCTCGCAATGTTCCCCACGAAAGAGCCTTCCGCCTGCTCCTCCGGTATGGAATAGCGAGCCTGTCCGCTCACGGAGCGCAGCTCACAGAGACAAAGAACGACAAACAGTGTGCGCCATCGGCCTCTGACAGCGCGCATCCACAGACGCTCCATCGCGGATCCGAAAATATCCAAACAGCGACAGGAATCCTTGACAATAAAAACCGAATCAAACACGAGAATCCACGGAAAACGTTCCTCGTCGAATGGCGAGCAGAGCGTCGTCTTTCTCGTCTGCGAAGCTCGAAAAGGAGTCCGAGAGGAGGACTGCTGCACGGACGAGTTTCCTTCGAATTCAATGACGTAGCACGAGCGGCGCTCAGAGCATTTTGGCGGTAGTGCACCTCCATGTGATTGCCAAGGGAAACTGCTTTTTTAAATTTGTTTATTTTTAATAATCTGGGGCCACAAAATAACAAAATAGCAAGACTGGACAATTGGATGTTGTACTTAACGCTTTTGGAATCGGGTTGTTTGCATTTTCTATTTTACCAATATGACACATATGTGAAAAAAATGCTGGACAAAATATTGATCTCAAGATGTTAAAATAATTTCATAAATAGCGTTTTCTTTTGCAAAAGTTTAATTTTAAAAAATACATATATACTTAACTGATATTTTTATTTTGTTTGGAAAGAATGCATTCAATATTCAATCCAGACTATTTTTAAAAAAATCAACAAAAGGTATGACAACATGAACAAATGTTGAGAATGATGACACAGATATGATACCTAAACTTCAAACAACAATACAGCCACGAAAATAAGGTTCATACATAACTACTTTGGAAATTGATTTCAGCGAATCGAAAACGCAGTCAAAAAGAACGAACGAGGTTGAATCGCTGCTACAACTTCATTTGTATGTCTGAATTGTCAGCTCCAAGCAATTCCAGCACCATGGACAACGACAATGAACATCCAGCCCAACACATTTGAATTGTTACCAAAAGTTCTTTACTTTTCATTTGAGTTCATAATCATGGCTAGAAAACTATGATTATCCAATTAAACAAACCTAGATACAATATTTAATATGTAATAAGTCCGTACGGTGCAAAAAAAGGACAATTAAAAGGATGGATTGAAATCCACTTTTCCGAACTGTTCCTCCACCTGCTCCCTACTTTCACTGCAGATCACGACCGTCCAGCCATATCATTTTCTGAGCCGCTTCTCCTCCTAAGGGTCGCGGGCGTGCTGGAGCCTATCCCAGCTATCATCGGGCAGGAGGCGGGGTACACCCTGAACTGTTTGCCAGCCAATCGCAGGGCACATACAAACAAACAACCATTCACACCTACGGGCAATTTGGAGTTGTCAATTAACCTACCATGCATGTTTTTGGGATGTGGGAGGAAACCGCAGTGCCCGGACAGAACATGCAAACTCCACACAGGCGGGGCCGGGGATTGAACCCGGTCCTCAGAACTGTGAGGCAGACGCTCTAACCAGTCAACCACCGTGCCGCCTAGATCACAACGTCATCTGCGAAAATCATGGTCCACAGGGATTCCAGTCTGACCTCATCTGTCAGCCTAGCCATTACCACTGCAATCATGAAGGGGCTCGAGGCTGATCCCTGATGCACTCCCACCTCCACCTTCAACTCCTCTGTCACACCTCACCACTGTCCTGCTGCCCTCAAACATGTCCTGTATTATTCTGACATACTTCATCAAGTGTGGTGGACCAGGAAGTGGCAATGATTAGTAAGGGGGAAGTTAGAAAGGCATTAAAGAGGATGAAAAATGGAAAGGCTGTTGGTCCTGATGACATTCCTGTGGAGGTATGGAGGCATCGAGGAGAGGTGGCTGTGGAGTTTTTGACCAGCTTGTTCAACGGAATTCTAGTGTGTGAGAAGATGCCTGAGGAATGGAGGAAAAGTGTAATGGTGCCCATTTTTAAGAACAAAGGTGATGTGCAGAGCTGTGGCAACTATAGAGGAATAAAGTTGATGAGCCACACAATGAAGTTATGGGAAAGAGTAGTGGAGGCTCGACTCAGGACAGAAGTGAGTATTTGCGAGCAACAGTATGCTTTCATGCCTAGAAAGAGTACCACAGATGCATTATTTTCCTTGAGGATGTTGATGGAAAAGTACAGAGAAGGTCAGAAGGAGCTCCATTGTGTCTTTGTAGATCTAGAGAAAGCCTATGACAGAGTACCCAGAGAGGAACTGTGGTACTGCATGCGGAGGTCTGGAGTGGCAGAGAAGTATGTTAGAAAAATACAGGACATGTATGCGGGCAACAGAACAGTGGTGAGGTGTGACAGAGGAGTTGAAGGTGGAGGTGGGAGTGCATCAGGGATCAGCCCTGAGCCCCTTCCTGTTTGCAGTGGTGATGGATAGGCTAACAGATGAGGTTAGACTGATGCTTTCACTGCAGATCACGACGTCATCTGCGAACACCATGGTCCACAGGGATTCCAGTCTGACCTCATCTGTCAGCCTATCCATTACCACTGCAAGCAGGAAGGGTCTCGAGGCTGATCCCTGATGCACTCCCACCTCCACCTCTCCACTGTTCTGCTGCCATCGTACATGTCCTGTATTATTCTAACATACTTCTCTGCCACTCCAGACCTCCGCATGCAGTACCACAGTTCCTCTCTGGGTACTCAGTCATAGGCTTTCTCAAGATCTACAAAGACAATGTCGCTCCTTCTGACCTTCTCTGTACTTTTCCATCAACATCCTCAAGGAAAATTATTCATCTGTGCTCCTGTTTCTAGACATGAAACCATACTGTTGCTCGCATTCCTCAGGCATCTTTTGACCCGCTAGAATTCTATTGAACAAGCTGGTCAAAAACTCCACAACCACCTCGCCAACATGCTTCCAAAACTCCACAGGAATGTCATCAGGACCAACAGCCTTTCCATTTTCCATCCTCTTTCATGCCTTTCTAACTTCCCCCTTACTAATCATTGCCACTTCCTGGTCCACCACACTTGCCTCTTCTACTCTCCCTTCTCTCTCATTTTCCTCATTCATCAACTCCTCAAAGTATTCTTTCCATCTAGCTAGCACACTTCTGGCACCAGTCAACACATTTCCATCTCTGTCCTTAATCACCCTTACCTGATGCACATCCTTCCCATCTCTCCCCCTCAGTCTGGCCAACCTGTATAGATCCTTTTCTCCTTCTTTAGTGTCCAACCGGTGATCATATGCCTCTGGTTTGGCCTTTGCCACTTCGACCTTAGCCCTACATCGCATCTCAATGTATTATTTTCTCCTCCTCTCAGTGTTCCACTTCTTCTCAGCTAACCTCGTTCCTTGAATGAGTTCCTTTACTTTGAGGTTCGACCACCAAATCTCTTTTCCCCTTTCCAACGAGAAGATGCCCTATTTCTGTGTACTTTTACTCAAGCCTAGCTTTCAGGTTCTGAACACGACTGTAGATGAAATGTAATGACTTTAAAATATGCATCAATACAAGAACAAGGCTTCTCCATGATATAAACTCTGAAAACAAACATATATTGAAACAAGTGTACTGATCTGACTCACCAAAGTCGACATCCGAGAGCAGTTCCCCGACGTCTGCTCGCCGCCGTGCGGCACGTCAGCGTCCGCTCCGTCCACACTCACTAAACTTTGACTCACGGCTTGCGTGTTCGTCACGTGACTCTTGGCGGCGGCGCACGCCTCGTAGTTGTAGACGTGCGGGAGCGTCCCCGCCGTCCCCAAAGTGTCGCAGTAGCGCGGCGGATAATACGGAATGACGGGGAGGTCAGAGCGGTACAGGACGCGAGACCGTCTCCACCTGTACACTTTGAGCGACACGATAAGCAGCAAGCAGGCGACGAAGAGGAAGGAGACCGCGGCCAAAGCCGAGACCAAGTAAAAAGTCAGCCGGTCGTCGTAGTCCTCGCTAAAGTCGTCGGCGAACTCCGACCTCAGCACTTCGGGGAAGCCGTCCGCCAGCGCCACGTTGACCGCGACCGTAGCCGAACGAGAGGGCTGCCCGTTGTCCTCCACTACGACAGTCAGTCTTTGTTTGACAGCATCTTTATCAGTCACTTGGCGGACAGTTCGCATTTCTCCATTGTGGAGGCCCACTTCAAACAGCGCCCCCCTGTCTGCGCCCCCAAATTTGTGCTGCACTTTATAGGAGAGCCAGGCGTTCTGTCCAGAGTCCACATCCACGGCCACCACTTTAGTCACCAGATAGCCCGCGTCTGCCGAACGAGGCACCATTTCGGCGTGCGGCTGGACCGGGTACAGGACCTGAGGGGCGTTGTCGTTCTGGTCCCGGATCAGGACGCCCACGCTCACGTTGCTACAGAGAGGAGGGGAGCCTCCGTCCTGCGCTCGCACCGCAAAGTCCAGCCGCTTCATCCGCTCGTAGTCGAAGGAGCGCACGGCGCTGATGATTCCGCTTTGGGCATTTATAGTAACATACTCAGACACTGGAGATCCACCAATACTAGCATCCTCTAAAATATAAGAAACACGCGCATTTTGACTATGATCAGGATCTTTAGCAGTAAGTGTGATGATAGAATTTCCAGGAGTGTTATTTTCTGTGATAATCGCGCTGTAAAGGCCGCGCGAAAACACTGGAGCATTGTCGTTGACGTCAGAGATTTTCAGATTCAAGGTTTTTTGGGTCCACAGAGTAGGAAGCCCTGCGTCCGTGGCAACGACTGTGATGTTATATTCGGAAACACTTTCACGATCTAAAGGCGCGTCTGTTAACAAGGTGTAATAATTTCTCAAGTTCGATAGGATTTGAAAAGGTGAATTTTGCTCAATTCTGCACGTCACCTTTCCGTTTTCAGCGGAGTCAGCGTCTTTCACGTTGATGATTGCAACAGTTGTGCCAGGAGGGGAGTCCTCCGACACCGGACTCGTGAAGGACATGACGCTCATCGCGGGGGCGTTGTCATTCACATCAATGACGTCAACGATCACTTTACACGAGTCCGTCAAACCTCCCTGGTCCTTGGCATCTATTCTCAGCTCGTATTTTTTGTTTTTCTCAAAATCAATAGAGCCCCTCACGGAAATAACACCATTGGTTTCGTCGATGGCAAACACGTCACGCAGGCCGCTGTCCATGTCTGCAAAATGATAAGTCACAAGACTATTCGACCCGAAGTCTGCGTCGCTGGCATTCACCGTGACCACAAAATGATTGTGAGCAGCGTTCTCCATGACGGCGGCTTTGTACACGGATTGGTTGAAAACAGGCGCGTTGTCGTTCACGTCCAGTACGGAAATATGAATATTTACCGTCCCAGACCTTTGCGGGTTTCCGCCGTCCACGGCTATTAATTTTAAAGACAGACTGGGGAGCGTCTCCCTGTCTAGCGGCTTCTGAAGCACCATCTCCGCATATTTCTTGCCATCTGTATTTGAATGCTGCTTCAACACAAAATAGTCATTCTCGGACAACAAATATTCCCGGAGGCCATTGACGCCTACGTCTGCGTCCTCGGCGCTCGTCAGAGAAAATCGAGCGCCAGTATTGGCAATCTCGCTGATTTCAAAACGGATGTCGTTTCTCTTGAACGTCGGCGAGTGGTCGTTAATGTCTGTAATTTCAACTGTGACGTGATGGAGCTCCGTGGGCTTTTCTAAAATCACCTCAAAGCCGAAACTGCACGGCGTCACATCTCCGCAAAGCTGCTCTCGGTCGATCCTCTCACTGACCACCAGAGTCCCTTTGTTTGCCAGCAGCTCGGTGTACTCGACGCTCTCTCCCGTCACGATGCGGGCCCGCCCGGACAAAAGTCTTTTCAAATCCAAACCGAGGTCTTGTGCTACGTTTCCGATCACCGAGCCTTTCTTCATCTCCTCCGGGATTGAATACCGTATATTTCCGTCGACCGCTGGGCTGACAAAAAGGAGAAACAACAGAAGCCAGCTGACGATGCGCCCTTTTCTGCACAAAGTGCTGGGAGGTGTTCCGTTTGCCATCGTAAAATGCAAATACGTTTCAAAATTAGCCCCCAAAACGATGCTGCTTCTTGTCATATCAAAAAACTTGACAACGACGAAAATTGCTGGATTGAGACGGCCTATTTCGACAACAAGGAAGGCGAGCACGTTCCTCTCAATGCCTGCCCAAAGGATGCACACCGCCTCTTTCCCCTCATCGTCGACACGAGTGGGAAGATAAAGAGAGAAATAACACAGGCTCACTGTTGGATTGACCAATAGCGTCCCTTAGAGTATAAAATGAGTAATACAAGAGCTTTTCTTTTTGTCAATACGTGTGTCCTTCTTGTTTGTCAAATTAACGATGGAATTAAGTCAGTAATCCGGACATCTATACAACAATGATTTCATATCACACAGTGTCAGTGACAGTGACTCCATGAAAAAAAATATTTACCCGGGCTCGAATACATCAGAAAGCACGAAAATGGTATTAATCTTGTTGAGCATTTTGGCTGCATGCATGCAATGCTACAAAGTAGCATTCGTTTATTTCAATCGGATCATGTGTATTTCTTTCATGAACTGCTTAATCATTCGTCAATACGGATTTTTAACAGTTTGGAAATATTTGCCGCATTTGTATATTGACATTGACTGTGACAATCCAATCCCATTTCATTATATAGCACAATTTAGACAAACACAAGGTTCCCAAAGTGCTGTGCAATGCAATAAAAACACAGCAAGAAATACAAAATGAGGATAAAAACAATCAAATAAAATGAGAAAAACTACAGAAAATGAAGTAGGTAAAATCAACATGGAATAAAATACACTGCCCACACAACACATACATCACACGCTAACTGGTGTTAAAAGCCTGGGTGAAAAGATGGGTTTTAAGCAAGGATTTCAAATGAGACAAAGATTAGGCTTGTCTGATGTGCAGTGGGCAAACATGCCGGAGTTTTGGAGCTGCAACAGCAAACGCTCGCTGACCTCGAAGTTTAAGCCTGGCTCTGGGCTCTGTCAGGAGCAGCCGGTCAGCTGACCTGACCCGGAATGTCGGGGCGCGGCACCTCAGAGAGCTACGATGGGGCAAAGCCATTCAAGGCTTTCAAAGCAAATAAAAGAATTTTAAAATGAATCCTAAAACCAACAGGCAGCCAGTGGAGTGAAGCTAAAATAGGTGAGGTATGATCATACTTTCTTGTGCCAGTTAAAAGACGAGCCGCAGCTTTTTGAACCAGTTGCAGACAAGCAATGGAGGACCCACTGACCCCCCGTAATATAGTGCATTGCAGTAATCCATTCGGGCGGTCACTAAGGCGTGGATTACTATTCCAAAGTGATGCTTCCGTAGGACCAGTTTCATTTTTGCTAGCTGCCTTCATTGGAAAAAGCTAGATTTAACCACGGCTTTAATTTGGGTGTCAAACTTAAGATCAGTGTCCACTTTTACACCCAGGTTGTGAATGATGCCCTTTTGATATTGCGCCAAGGGACCCAGATCAACGAGGTGGGTAAAAGAAGTGCAACCAAAGACCTCCGTCATTTTCTCATTCAAATTTAAAACGTTAAGAGACATCCAGGCCTTAATATCATGTAAGCACTCTAGCAATGGCTTAGCACAGTAGGAGAATGCCTTTTTAAGGGGGGCGTAGATCTGACTGTCATCTGCTTAGCAATGAAAATAAATACCATGTTTCCTGAGAATTTTGCCAAGTGGGAGTAAACAGAGGGAAAATAAGAGAGGGTCAAGCACGGAACCCTGTGGCACCCCATGTGAAGGGGGAGGACACAGAGTCAGCAAGGCTAACACAAAAGGCTCGCTGAGACATGTCGGACCTGAACCATTCAAGTGCTGTGCCTCTGATGCCCACCCACTGCTCCAAACGAGTAATCAGGATGTCATGGTCCACAGTATCAAAGGCTGCAGTCAGATCAAAAAGTACGAGGGCAACACAGTGGCCAGAGTCAGTCGAAAAAGTAATCAGTTTGATCAAACTGTACATCGGTTGCAAATTCCCCTCTTCTCAAAAATCTTCAAATAATATGTCAATTTACCACATTTTAATCATGTGCAAGTCCAACCAATGCACATGTTGAAATTAAATCAATTCAAGGGAGTTGTTTTGTGTGTTATGAGGAAGAGGAACTGTTCATTGAAAAAAATGATGCCAAGTGAGATGCTGGCTACAGTGTTAAAATTGCTGGACTTCGTGAATTCACTCGAAAGAAAAAAATCAGCTTAAAAAACGTAGACGGAACAACAAGGCTAACTGATTTCAAGTAAATCAAGTAAATTTTGACGAATGAACACAAATATGGATGACCTGTATTTTGAAACTACTATTAAGTACCTCAATGGTCTCGAGTCTCGACTAAACTGAGAAATGTTTCATGGTCTTTCACACTTCTTCCATGCCATAAGGACGACAGATTGAATATACGAGCTGATTTCTGACCTGCACAAGGCCGGAACAAACCACAAGACCACCAACAAGAATTTTGGTGAGAACACTGTGTCATAAATTGGAAATGCAGCAGCAACAACAACAAAAACAAACTATATATCTTGGATGATAATGATTGTGAATGCTGAACTCAGAAGAACTATGGAGGAGCTTGCATGAAAGGGCTCAAAAACTTCAAAATCTTGGACGAGAACCTCCTCAGCCAGAACAATGAAGATGAGGAACATGGTGATGACCAAACACATGACCAATGAGTGGCTAAGGAATAAGCCCACAATAAAATATGCACTTTATGAATGGGCATACTGAAAAAAAAATAAAATAAATCAGCAGTTGGTGAAATACTTCCTTTCCCAAACATGTACATATTTATGAAGTAATACTCATTGTGGGCCAACACATAACAATAAATGATCAGTGTGACTGCATATGTGTGTCAGAAAAATGTAAATCTTCTAAAAACATAGAGAAGAACTTTGAGTAGGCATGAAATTTGTCTTGTCAAGCCATCAAGATTATCAGATTACAAAAACTATAGAGGAAGAATTGTAGAAT
>NC_084511.1:29704055-29773833 GCF_024500385.1 Phyllopteryx taeniolatus | reverse complement strand
GGACACGAAAGAAGGAGAAAAGGATCTCTACAGGTTGGCCAGACAGAGGGAGAGAGATGGGAAGGATGTGCAGCAGGTTAGGGTGATTAAGGACAGAGATGGAAATTTGTTGACTGGTGCCAGTAGTGTGCTAGCTAGATGGAAAGAATACTTTGAGGGGTTGATGAATGAGGAAAATGAGAGAGAAGGAAGAGTAGAAGAGGCAAGTGTGGTGGACCAGGAAGTGGCAATGATTAGTAAGGGGGAAGTTAGAAAGGCATTAAAGAGGATGAAAAATGGAAAGGCTGTTGGTCCTGACGACATTCCTGTGGAGGTATGGAGGCATCTAGGAGAGGTGGCTGTGGAGTTTTTGACCAGCTTGTTCAATAGATTTCAAGTGCGTGAGAAGATGCCTGCGGAATGGAGGAAAAGTGTACTGGTGCCCATTTTTAAGAACAAAGGTGATGTGCAGAGCTGTGGGAACTATAGAGGAATAAAGTTGATGAGCCACACAATGAAGTTATGGGAAAGAGTAGTGGAGGCTCGACTCAGGACAGAAGTGAGTATTTGCGAGCAACAGTATGCTTTCATGCCAAGAAAGAGAACCACAGATGCATTATCTGCCTTGAGGATGTTGATGGAAAAGTGCAGAGAAGGTCAGAAGGAGCGACATTGTGTCTTTGTAGATCTTGAGAAAGCCTCCGACTGAGTACCCAGAGAGGAACTGTGGTACTGCATGCGGAGGTCTGGAGTGGCAGAGAAGTATGTTAGAAAAATACAAGACATGTACGAGGGCAGCAGAACAGCGGTGAGGTATGACAGACGAATTTAAGGTGGAGGGGGGACTGCATCAGGGCCCCTTCCTGTTGGCAGTGGTGATGGATAGGCTAATGGATGAGGTTAGACTGATGCTTTCACTGCAGATCACGACGTCATCTGCGAACATCATGGTCCACGGGGATTCCAGTCTGACCTCATCTGTCAGCCTATCCATTACCACTGCAAGCAGGAAGGGGCTCGAGGCTGATCCCTGATGCACTCCCACCTCCACCTTCAACTCCTCTGTTACACCTCACCACTGTTCTGTTGCCCTCATACATGTCCTGTATTCTTCTAACATACTTCTCTGACACTCCAGACCTCCGCATGCAGTACCACAGTTCCTCTCTGGGTACTCTGTCGTAGGCTTTCTCAAGATCTACAAAGACAATGTAGCTCCTTCTGACCTTCTCTGTACTTTTCCATCAACATCCTCAAGGCTAATAATGTATCTGTGGTACTCTTTCTAGGCATGAAACCATGCTGTTGCTCGCATTCCCCAGGCATCTTCAATTCTGTTGAACAAGATGGTCAAAAACTCCACAGCAATGTCATCAGGACCAACAGCCTTTCCATTTTTCATCCTCTTTCATGCCTTTCTAACTTCCCCCTTACTAATCATTGCCACTTCCTGGTCCACCACACTTGCCTCTTCTACTCTCCCTTCTCTCTCATTTTCCTCATTCATCAACTCCTCAAAGTATTCTTTCAATCTAGCTAGCACACTTCTGGCACCAGTCAACACATTTCCATCTCTGTGCTTAATCACCCTAACCTGCTACACATCCTTCCCATCTCTCTCCCTCTGTCTGGCCAACCTGTATAGATCCTTTTCTCCTTCTTTAGTGTCCAACCTGGCATACATGTCATCATATGCCTCTTGTTTGGCCTTTGCCACCTCGACCTTTGCCCTACATCACATTTCAATTCATCCTTTCTCCTCTCTTCAGTACTCTCAGTGTTCCACTTCTTCTCAGCTTACCTCATTCCTTGAATGATTTCCTGGACTTTGAGGTTCCACCACCAAATCTCTTCTCCCCTTTCCAACGAGAAGATGCCCTATTTCTGTCTACTTTAAATCTAGCATGGCTTTCAGGTTCTGAACACACGACTGCAAATGAAATGTAATGACTTTAAAATATGCATCAATACAAGAACAAGGCTTCTCCATGATATAAACTCTGAAAACAAACATATATTGAAACAAGTGTACTGATTTGACTCACCAAAGTCGACATCCGAGAGCAGTTCCCCGACGTCTGCTCGCCGCCGTGCGGCACGTCAGCGTCCGCTCCGTCCACACTCACTAAACTTTGACTCACGGCTTGCGAGTTCGTCACGTGACTCTTGGCGGCGGCGCACGCCTCGTAACTGTAGACGTGCGGGAGCGTCCCCGCCGTCCCCAACGTGTCGCAGTAGCGCGGCGGATAATACGGAATGACGGGGAGGTCGGAGCGGTACAGGACGCGAGACCGTCTCCACCTGTACACTTTGAGCGACACGATAAGCAGCAAGCAGGCGACGAAGAGGAAGGAGACCGCGGCCAAAGCCGAGACTAAGTAAAAAGTCAGCCGGTCGTCGTAGTCCTCGCTAAAGTCGTCGGCGAACTCCGACCTCAGCACTTCGGGGAAGCCGTCCGCCAGCGCCACGTTGACCGCGACCGTAGCCGAACGAGAGGGCTGCCCGTTGTCCTCCACTACGACAGTCAGTCTTTGTTTGACAGCATCTTTATCAGTCACTTGGCGGACAGTTCGCATTTCTCCATTGTGGAGGCCCACTTCAAACAGCGCCCCCCTGTCTGCGCCCCCAAATTTGTGCTGCACTTTATAGGAGAGCCAGGCGTTCTGTCCAGAGTCCACATCCACGGCCACCACTTTAGTCACCAGATAGCCCGCGTCTGCCGAACGAGGCACCATTTCGGCGTGCGGCTGGACCGGGTACAGGACCTGAGGGGCGTTGTCGTTCTGGTCCCGGATCAGGACGCCCACGCTCACGTTGCTACAGAGAGGAGGGGAGCCTCCGTCCTGCGCTCGCACCGCAAAGTCCAGCCGCTTCATCCGCTCGTAGTCGAAGGAGCGCACGGCGCTGACGATTCCGCTTTGGGCGTTCACGGACACAAACGAGGCAATCGGAGTTCCCCCGATCTCGCCCTGCTCCAACATGTAAGAGACACGAGCGTTCTGGTTTTCATCTGGGTCTTTGGCACTCACTCTCAGCACGGAAACACCCGGCGAGTTGTTTTCGGCGAGGTTGGCACGATAAAAGCTGACGGCAAACACAGGAGCGTTGTCGTTCACGTCGGAAACTTTCAAATGAAAAGTTCTCTCGGCGGAGAGGGGAGGCGAGCCGGCGTCCGACGCGACGACTGTGATGTTATATTCGGACACGCTTTCGCGATCCAAATCGGCATCGGTCACCAAGGCAAAATAATTGCGCACGTTGGATTTCATGCGAAATGGAACGCGGCCTTCGATGGCGCACCTCACGTGACCGTTTTCGCCAGAATCCTGGTCTTTCACGTTCATGATACCGATCGTGGTACCAGCCGGGGAGTCTTCTGAAACCGGACTCGTGAAGGACATCACGTTGAGGACGGGGACATTATCATTCAAATCCAGGACTTCGATTTCCACTTTGGTGGAGTCTGTTAATGCACCTTGATCTTTGGCTTCAACCATGAACTCTATTGTCTTGTATTTTTCATAATCAATTTCTTTTACGACAGATATGCATCCTGTCATCTCATCGATATGAAACAAATTTGTAATTCCCGCTTTTGATTTTGAAAACGAGAATGTTATTTTTGCATTTGAACCGCTATCAGCATCAGTGGCATTCACAGTCACAACGTGAGTGCCTTTTGCTGCATTTTCAATCACTTTTGCTTTATAAACACTTTGATTGAAGACGGGAGCGTTGTCATTTATATCTTGAATGTTAATATCTATATTTACCGTACCTGACCTCTGTGGATTCCCACCGTCCACAGCCACTAATTTAAGGGAAAGTCGTGGCTGCTGTTCTCTGTCTAAGGCTTTCTGCAGGACCATTTCTGCATGTTTACTTCCTCCCGGACTGACGTGTTGCTTCAAAATAAAATGATCACTTGGTGTCAAAATGTAACTCTGCACGCCGTTTGCACCCACGTCAGCATCATACGCACTCTCCAACACAAAACGGGAGCCAAGTGCAGCCAATTCGCTTATTTCAAATTGCAAATAATGATTTTCAAAAGTGGGCGCGTTGTCGTTGACGTCCAACACTTCGATGGTGACCGGGTGCAATTCCATGGGGTTTTCCAACAAAATCTCGAAGGTGAAGCTGCACGGCGTCACGTCTCCACACAGCTGTTCTCGATCTATCCTCTCATGGACAACCAGGAGCCCTTTGTCCGCCCTCAGCTCGGCGTACTGGACGTTCTCCCCGGTCACGATGCGGGCCCGCCCAGAACGGAGTCTTTTCAGATCCAAACCGAGATCTTGGGCCACATTTCCGACGAGCGAGCCTTTTTTCATCTCCTCGGGGATTGAGTAGCGGATTTGGGCCTCGCTCGCGTGGAGAAAAAAACACCAAAAGACAAAGAGGCCGGCCGCGCGTCGCCATCGCATTCCTCCTCGGCTCGGATGAATGTTTTTAGCCTCCATATGAAATTAAAAATATTCCAATAAAGGGACGCAATCGAAAAAAAGACAGAACCAAAGCAGGCGCAATCAGATGCGCGTTATTTGAGCTCAACGATTGTACGTCGTTCACGCGAAGCTCTCTGGTGCCAAATGGCAGCGACAGAGGAGGGAGCTGCACTGCATCACACAGCGCCAACACATCCATTTACCATGTAACAGCGCCCCTTAGAGGCCGATATGCCAAACTGCCCAGTTAGAATAAAAGCTTCAACATGGGGGGGAAAAAAAACCATCTTGAATATGTTCTGTCCTGTTAAATAACCGCATTAAATATATTTTAAAAATTAATAAAGACATTTTCCGAGTTAAGGTTGTCACCTGAACAAACAGCTAATCAACACAGTTACAGGCACGACGTCGTGTGCGTAAGAGTAATACAAATGATATAAATGATGATTATTGATTGGAATTCCTCAGAACGAGCGCTGGTCAACAAATCCCTTGGAAGCTGCCCTTCAGCACCATGGACAGAGACAAGACTACACGAGGAGCTCACTGCTCACTTTGGGGCGAGCGAAACATGATTTGGAAAAGTACAATGAAAGACTCGTACACTCCCTCTTATCATGATGTAATATGACAACAATAATAAAAAAATACATTATTGATGAGGCTGCATCTTTTCGATGTCTAGTTCCAGAATATTGACATACAGTGGAACCTCGATTTAACAGACGATTACAGGCAGAGGCTCGTCTGTTACAGCTGATTGTCCGTTCTATTGAAGCCATTTTTTGGTGGCCATTTGCACCCATATTTCTGTACAGTACAAAATTTGTATTTTGTGCTTTTTCATGTCCTAAAATGCCCAGTAAGGTACCAATTTATTGGAAATAAATATTTTTTTTAAAACGTGAAAATGTTTGTAAAGTTTGCAATTTCATCCAAACTTTCAACACTGATGTGCTTTATGTCGACATTGCTGACATATTTGTCATAGGCCACGCGCTTTCATGAGTCACGACGAATTAGTGTGCTTCCTAGTTCCAAATGCTTTGCCATCGATGAATAGCTTGGCAAACAAAAAACAAAAAAAAACATTACGGCACCAAAAATAGCATGTTCAATATTGTCGTATTGCTCTTTGAGTGAACACCACAGCCATATGTTCTCTCGCTGCGAAGAACTCTATGCAACAATTGATAGAACACGTGCCATCATGGCCACCACGTCAATACAATTGAGTGTTGCCACATTCAACATGGCCGCCACATAGGCACGGGAGTTACGTCTGTTGGTTGAATCTTGTTATATTGTATATCTGTGACACGGAAATAGGTGCATCTCAGTCTTCTGGACAGGACACACCCTGCTCCAATCTTACTGGCTCCAGGTCACGAGCCACTACACTATGATTGGCTGTTGTACACCTGTAAAACACACCCTACTGCTTCCAGACGGGAAAAGAAGTATTTGATAAAAGTGTGGCGGCGTTCGTATGTTTCCCACTTACTTAACCAGCCCTAATCCTTAACCCATCTTAAAACGCTTTAGGCCCAACCCTCGCCCGAAACCTAACCAGAACAAACTTGTTTTGTTTTTATTTCGGACAAAATGTATCCATGTTTGGGATGGTGATCTCGTGGGGGCGTGTCCTGCCAGTTAACTACAGTGGCCAATTCTGGAACGAACAGACCTTGTCAACACCGGTTTAAGTGACAACTGGAAAGTATTTTTGGACACATGTACCGTCCGTTAATTTGCAGTGCGGTAAACGGAGGTGCCAATGTTCATGTTACTCTAACTCTGGGAATGAATGGTCTGAACACTTTGTGAGTCTGCATACTTTTGAGACTTGTAAAACCCATACGAGTCACAACACAAACACTTGCTATGTCACATGTTGTCTGCGCTGTTGAAACAAGAAAAATAAGTTGAGACGACATTGCTACTCGCTACAAAGTTAGAGAAACAAGACAGGCTTCAAAATGTCTCTCTGAAAGCCGAAAAAAACACAAAGTGGATGTTGAAAACCGGCAATTCCAGTGGGAATGGACTGAGAAGTATTTATTTTGCCTGCCGAACGCAACAAGTACCAAACCGGTACCCTGATGATGCAGATATAAGAGACCTTTTACCGAGTTGGAAATAGTCAACAAGTGCACGCTTGCGGTCATTGATGAAGTGAGTTGACAGCAAAACGAAGCAGCTTGTCACTTTAGCGATGAAAAAAGGGCTAACCTGGCTGCCTTAAAATTTTATGTTGATTCAACTATTAGTGGATAGCCATTACCACTGCAAGCAGGAAGGGGCTCGAGGCTGATCCCTGATGCACTCCCACCTCCACCTTCAACTCCTCTGTCACACCTCACCACTGTTCTGTTGCCCGCATACATGTCCTGTATTTTTCTAACATACTTCTCTGCCACTCCAGACCTCCGCATGCAGTACCACAGTTCCTCTCTGGGTACTCTGTCGTAGGCTTTCTCTAGATCTACAAAGACACAATGTAGCTCCTTCTGACCTTCTCTATACTTTTCCATCAACATCCTCAAGGTAAATTATGTGCTACTGTTTGTAGGCATGAAACCATACTGTTGCTCGCATTCCTCAGGCATCTTCTTGTCCGCTAGAATTCTGTTGAACAAGATGGTCAAAAACTCCCCAGCCACCTCTCCTACATGCTTCCAAAACTCCACAGGAATGTCATCAGGACCAACAGCCTTTCCATTTTTCATCCTCTTTCATGCCTTTCTAACTTCCCCCTTACTAATCATTGCCACTTCCTGGTCCACCACACTTGCCTCTTGTACTCTCCCTTCTCTCTCATTTTCCTCATTCATCAAATCCTCAAAGTATTCTTTCCATCAAGCTAGCACACTGCTGGCACCAGTCAACATATTTCCATCTCTGTCCTTAATCACCCTTACCTGCTGCACATCCTTCCCATCTCTCTCCCTCAGTCTGGCCAGCCTGTATAGATCCTTTTCTCCTTCTTTAGTGTCCAACCTGGCATACATGTCGTCATATGCCTCGTTTGGCCTTTGCCACCTCGACCTTTGCCCTCCATCGCATCTCAATGTATTCCTTTCTCCTCCCCTCAGTGTTCCACTTCTTCTCAGCTAACCTCTTTCCTTGAATGAGTTCCTTTACTTTGAGGTTCGACCACCAAATCTCTTTTCCCCTTTCCAATGAGAAGATGCCCTATTTCTGTGTACTTTTACTCAAGCCGAGCTTTCAGGTTCTGAACACGACTGTAAATGAAATGTAATGACTTTAAAATATGTATCAATACAAGAACAAGGCTTCTCCGTGATATAAACTCTGAAAACAAACATATATTGAAACAAGTGTCCTGATTTGACTCACCAAAGTCGACATCCGAGAGCAGTTCCCCGACGTCTGCTCGCCGCCGTGCGGCACGTCAGCGTCCGCTCCGTCCACACTCACTAAACTTTGACTCACGGCTTGCGTGTTCATCACGTGACTCTTGGCGGCGGCGCACGCCTCGTAGTTGTAGACGTGCGGGAGCGTCCCCGCCGTCCCCAAAGTGTCGCAGTAGCGCGGCGGATAATACGGAATGACGGGGAGGTCGGAGCGGTACAGGACGCGAGACCGTCTCCACCTGTACACTTTGAGCGACACGATAAGCAGCAAGCAGGCGACGAAGAGGAAGGAGACCGCGGCCAAAGCCGAGACTAAGTAAAAAGTCAGCCGGTCGTCGTAGTCCTCGCTAAAGTCGTCGGCGAACTCCGACCTCAGCACTTCGGGGAAGCCGTCCGCCAGCGCCACGTTGACCGCGACCGTAGCCGAACGAGAGGGCTGCCCGTTGTCCTCCACTACGACAGTCAGTCTTTGTTTGACAGCATCTTTATCAGTCACTTGGCGGACAGTTCGCATTTCTCCATTGTGGAGGCCCACTTCAAACAGCGCCCCCCTGTCTGCGCCCCCAAATTTGTGCTGCACTTTATAGGAGAGCCAGGCGTTCTGTCCAGAGTCCACATCCACGGCCACCACTTTAGTCACCAGATAGCCCGCGTCTGCCGAACGAGGCACCATTTCGGCGTGCGGCTGGACCGGGTACAGGACCTGAGGGGCGTTGTCGTTCTGGTCCCGGATCAGGACGCCCACGCTCACGTTGCTACAGAGAGGAGGGGAGCCTCCGTCCTGCGCTCGCACCGCAAAGTCCAGCCGCTTCATCCGCTCGTAGTCGAAGGAGCGCACGGCGCTGACGACGCCGGTTTGGGCGTTCACGGACACAAACGAGGCAATCGGAGTTCCCCCGATCTCGCCCTGCTCCAACATGTAAGAGACACGAGCGTTCTGGTTTTCATCTGGGTCTTTGGCGCTCACTCTCAGCACGGAAACACCCGGCGAGTTGTTTTCGGCGAGGTCGGCACGATAAAAGCTGACGGCAAACACAGGAGCGTTGTCGTTCACGTCGGAAACTTTCAAATGAAAAGTTCTCTCGGCGGAGAGGGGAGGCGAGCCGGCGTCCGACGCGACGACTGTGATGTTATATTCGGACACGCTTTCGCGATCCAAATCGGCATCGGTCACCAAGGCAAAATAATTGCGCACGTTGGATTTCATGCGAAATGGAACGCGGCCTTCGATGGCGCACCTCACGTGACCGTTTTCGCCAGAATCCTGGTCTTTCACGTTCATGATACCGATAGTGGTACCAGCCGGGGAGTCTTCTGAAACCGGACTCGTGAAGGACATCACGTTGAGGACGGGGACATTATCATTCAAATCCAGGACTTCGATTTCCACTTTGGTCGACTCACTCAGCCCTCCTTGATCTTTGGCTTCAACCATGAACTCTATCGTTTTGTCTTTTTCATAATCAATTTGGTTTGCTACAGATATGGATCCTGTCATTTCATCGATATGAAACAAATCTGCGATTTCTGCTTTTGATTTTGAAAATGAATATGTTACTTTCCCATTTGAACCGCTATCAGCATCAGTGGCATTCACAGTGAGAATTTGAGTGCCCTTCGGGGAATTTTCAATCACTTTACCTTTATACAAAGTTTGATTGAAGACAGGAACATTATCATTTATGTCTAAAATGTTAATTTCAATATTTACCGTACCTGACCTCTGTGGATTCCCACCGTCCACAGCCACTAATTTAAGGGAAAGTCGCGGCTGCTGTTCTCTGTCTAAGGCTTTCTGCAGGACCATTTCTGCATGTTTACTTCCTCCCGGACTGACGTGTTGCTTCAAAACAAAATGATCACTCGGTGTCAAAACGTAACTCTGCACGCCGTTTGTACCCACGTCAGCATCATACGGACTCTCCAGAACAAAACGGGAGCCAAGTGCAGCAGACTCGCTTATTTCAAATTGCAAATAATGATTTTTAAAAGTGGGCGCGTTGTCGTTGACGTCCAACACTTCGATGGTGACCGGGTGCAATTCCATGGGGTTTTCCAACAAAATCTCGAAGGTGAAGCTGCACGGCGTCACGTCTCCACACAGCTGTTCTCGATCTATCCTCTCATGGACAACCAGGAGCCCTTTGTCCGCCCTCAGCTCGGCGTACTGGACGTTCTCCCCGGTCACGATGCGGGCCCGCCCAGAACGGAGTCTTTTCAGATCCAAACCGAGATCTTGGGCCACATTTCCGACGAGCGAGCCTTTTTTCATCTCCTCGGGGATTGAGTAGCGGATTTGGGCCTCGCTCGCGTGGAGAAAAAAACACCAAAAGACAAAGAGGCAGGCCGCGCGTCGCCATCGCATTCCTCCTCGGCTCGGATGAATGTTTTTAGCCTCCATATGAAATTAAAAATATTCCAATAAAGGGACGCAATCGAAAAAAAGACAGAACCAAAGCAGGCGCAATCAGATGCGCGTTATTTGAGCTCAACGATTGTACGTCGTTCACGCGAAGCTCTCTGGTGCCAAATGGCAGCGACAGAGGAGGGAGCTGCACTGCATCACACAGCGCCAACACATCCATTTACCATGTAACAGCGCCCCTTAGAGGCCGATATGCCAAACTGCCCAGTTAGAATAAAAGCTTCAACATGGGGGGGGGAAAACATCTTGAATATGCTATGTCCTGTTAAATAACTGCATTAAATATAATTAAAAAAAAAAAGACATTTTTCTAGTTAAGGTTGTCACCTGAACAAACAGCCAATTAACACAGTTACAGGAAGGAAGTCGTGTGCGTAAGAGTAATACAAATGATATAAATGATGATTATTGATTGGAATTCCTCAGAACGAGCGCTGGTCAACAAATCCCTTGGAAGCTGCCCTTCAGCACCATGGACAGAGACAGGACTGCACGAGGAGCTCACTGCTCACTTTGGGGCGAGCGAAACATGATTTGGAAAAGTACAATGCACGACTCGTCCACTCCCTCTTACCATTGCCTACTATGACAACAATAAAAAAAAATACATTATTGATGAGGCTGCATCTTTTCGATGTTTAGTTCCAGAATATTGACATACAGTGGAACCTCGATTTAACAGACTATGAGGGGTAGGGGGTCGTCTGTTACAGCCGTTTGTCTGTTATATTGAAGCACTTGTTTGTGGCTATATGCACCCATATCATTTTGCACTACAAAATTAGTGTTTTGTACTTTTTCGTGGCCAAAAACGCACAGTACTGTACAAATGGATCTTAAATATTTAAAAAAAACTTTTAAAAAGTTTTTTATTTTATCCAAACTGACCACGCTGATGTGCTTGATATAGCCAGTGACTTCATTAATCGCGACGCATGACCAGTCTTAGTGATTGTGCGTGCGACAACATAAGACAGTGCCAATCTTGCCACATCCACTGCCAAAACAACAATAGAAACATCTGCAATTTACCACAAGGTGTTTTCTCAAGTTAGAAGTGGGCTGAAATATCCCAGTTTGGGCAGTCACAATTTAAGAGTTGCATGACAAAGCTGCTGTTGTTTTTTGGAGTCTGTCAAGTAAACAATCGCATGGCAGTTTCTTTCCCCCAAATTGAGTCACTCTGATTAGCTTGCGAAGGCGCCGTGCGCCGTGATGTGACTGGCTTGTGTCGTCTGATTGGTGAATTAGAGTCAAATGACATTAGTGATCACGTTTGATTGGCACGACAGGCGCCCCATACGGAAGTCGAAGATGGAGTCTAAAAATAGACGCGCACACGCAAGACTGAATAGATAAAAGTAGCGAACGGCATGTCGATCATGTGCATTTATTTTCAAGTTGAATGTGTTCTTTTCGAGGAAAATTGTGTTGAGGAAAATAAAGGCTAATGGTGTGACTTCAATAAAATCTAATGACCACGTGAAACTTTGGATCGAAGGGTTAGACCTGATAGGAACCTTTTGGTACTGGAAAGGGTGAACACATGTTGACTAATATCAAATAAAGGAGACATGGTGAAATATTTGACTCAGCAAAGTTGACATTTGTGAGCAGTTTCCTGACATCTGCCGGTTGCCATGCGGCACGTCAGCATCCGCTCCATCCACACTCACGAAGCTTTCTCATGGCTTGCATATTCCTCATGTGACTCATGAAATAAAAAATATATATCAAAGGGGTAGATGGACACACGTGATGTTTACGACTACTAGGAAATAAGAAACATTAAAAAAAAAGTCAACCAAGAAGTCAACTGTTTATCCAAAGCCGCTGGGCATGCTGGGTATTCAAGCGTCAACTTCCTCGACACTCCAATATATTTCATTGTAGTTTTCTCAAACAACATTCGACATAATACACCAGGCCTATTTAACTAGTAGCCCCCCTTAGAAATTTAATTTCATATGGCCCGCCAGACTTTCCTATTTTAATCTGATGTCATGTGTTGTAACGTGTGTGGTTGCAGTGAGCAATTAAATCATGGCGATACAAAAACCCATATGATGACAAGTTTGTCCAAGTGGAATTGCCGTAAATAGCTGCATGCACAAAGGATCAACTGGCTCGAGATGACATTGCTCCTCGCGACACACTTTGAGAAACAAGACAGGATTCAAAATGTCTCTCCGAAGGCCGAAAAAACGCAAAGTCGATGTAGAAATCTGCCAATTCCAGACAGAATGGACTGAGAAGTATTTATTTTGTCGGCCGAACGTGACGAGTACTAAACCGGTACCCTGGTGATAAGGATATCAGAGACCTCTTACCGAGTTGGAAATAGTCAACAACTGCACGCTTGCTGTCATTGATGAAGTGAATTCACAGCCAAACTTGCTTGTCACTTTAGCTATGAAAAAAAGTCTCTCTCTCAGACACAGCGACTAACTCTTCGCAGAGTGGAACTACTACGTTGCAGGAAAGCTTCTGGAAAAGCAGAATGTACCGTACTTCTGTTGCAGTCGGCAAAGCAAGTGATTGGCAAGACATGGCCCAGCTGAAGTGGCATGCAAAAATGAATTTGTTTTTCTCTCATTTTGAATTTTATATGTCGTCTTGGCTTGGGTGTGCAAAGGGGTCAAATACATTTAAAAGGGTTGTAAATCTCGTTCTTTATCCTAGCTATAATCATATTAAACGTAACAAAAGTCAAGCTAAAGAAAATGCTGAGTGGCTAGTAACTCTGGGAAACAACTAGCCACAGTGGCTGGTGAGCTGATGTCAAGCCCTGCTTGTAAATAACCAAATTTACAAACTTCGTAGACAACTGAGTATCAACAAATATTTTAACAACCTTGTTCTAAGTTACAAGATTTGTATTAAATCAAGTCATACAACCTCGAAAAGAGGTAAAAGTAATTAGAGAGACATTTGACTCACCAAAGTCGACACACCTACGGGCAATTTGGAGTTGTCAATTAACCTACCATGCATGTTTTTTGGGATGTGGGAGGAAACCGCAGTGCCCGGAGAGAACATGCAAACTCCTCACAGGCGCGGCCGGGGATTGAACCTCGGTCCTCAGAACTCTGAGGCAGACGCTCTAACCAGTCATCACCGTGCCGCCTAGATCACAACGTCATCTGCGAAAATCATGGTCCACAGGGATTCCAGTCTGACCTCATCTGTCAGCCTATCCATTACCACTGCAAACAGGAAGGGGCTCGGGGCTGATCCCTGATGCACTCCCACCCCCACCTTCAACTCCTCTGTCACACCTCACCACTGTTCTGTTGCCCTCATACATGTCCTGTATTATTCTAACATACTTCTCTGACACTCCAGACCTCCACATGCAGTACCACAGTTCCTCTCTGGGTACTCAGTCATAGGCTTTCTCAAGATCTGTTGCTCGCATTCCTCAGGCATCTTCTGACCTGCTAGAATTCTGTTGAACAAGATGGTCAAAAACTCCACAGCCACCTCTCCGATATGCTTCCAAAACTCCACAGTAATGTCATCAGGACCAACAGCCTTTCCATTTTTCACCCTCTCTCATGCCTTTCTAACTTCCCCCTTACTAATCATTGCCACTTCCTGGTCCACCACACTTGCCTCTTCTACTCTCCCTTCTCTCTCATTTTCTTCATTCATCAACTCCTCAAAGTATTCTTTCCATCTAGCTAGCACACTGCTGGCACCAGTCAACACATTTCCATCTCTGTCCTTAATCACGCTTACCTGATGCACATCCTTCCCATCTCTCTCCCTCAGTCTGGCCAACCTGTATAGATCCTTTTCTCCTTCTTTAGTGTCCAACCTGCCATACATGTCATCATATGCCTCGTTTGGCCTTTGCCACCTCGACCTTCGCCCTACATCGCATCTCAATGTATTCTTTCTCCTCCTCTCAGTGTTCCACTTCTTCTCAGCTAACCTCTTTCCTTGAATGATTTCCTGGACTTTGAGGTTCCACCACCAAATCTCACTCTCCCCATTCCAACTGGAAGATGCACTATTTCTGTATACTTTTACTCAAGCCTAGCTTTCAGGTTCTGAACACGACTGTAAATGAAATGTAATGACTTTAAAATATGCATCAATACAAGAACAAGGCTTCTCCGTGATATAAACTCTGAAAACAAACATATATTGAAACAAGTGTACTGATTTGACTCACCAAAGTCGACATCCGAGAGCAGCTCCCCGACATCTGCTCGCCGCCGTGCGGCACGTCAGCGTCCGCTCCGTCCACACTCACTAAACTTTGACTCACGGCTTGCGTATTCGTCACGTGACTCTTGGCGGCGGCGCATGCCTCGTAACTGTAGACGTGCGGGAGCGTCCCCGCCGTCCCCAACGTGTCGCAGTAGCGCGGCGGATAATACGGAATGACGGGGAGGTCGGAGCGGTACAGGACGCGAGACCGTCTCCACCTGTACACTTTGAGCGACACGATAAGCAGCAAGCAGGCGACGAAGAGGAAGGAGACCGCGGCCAAAGCCGAGACTAAGTAAAAAGTCAGCCGGTCGTCGTAGTCCTCGCTAAAGTCGTCGGCGAACTCCGACCTCAGCACTTCGGGGAAGCCGTCCGCCAGCGCCACGTTGACCGCGACCGTAGCCGAACGAGAGGGCTGCCCGTTGTCCTCCACTACGACAGTCAGTCTTTGTTTGACAGCATCTTTATCAGTCACTTGGCGGACAGTTCGCATTTCTCCATTGTGGAGGCCCACTTCAAACAGCGCCCCCCTGTCTGCGCCCCCAAATTTGTGCTGCACTTTATAGGAGAGCCAGGCGTTCTGTCCAGAGTCCACATCCACGGCCACCACTTTAGTCACCAGATAGCCCGCGTCTGCCGAACGAGGCACCATTTCGGCGTGCGGCTGGACCGGGTACAGGACCTGAGGGGCGTTGTCGTTCTGGTCCCGGATCAGGACGCCCACGCTCACGTTGCTACAGAGAGGAGGGGAGCCTCCGTCCTGCGCTCGCACCGCAAAGTCCAGCCGCTTCATCCGCTCGTAGTCGAAGGAGCGCACGGCGCTGACGACGCCGCTTTGGGCGTTCACGGACACAAACGAGGCAATCGGAGTTCCCCCGATCTCGCCCTGCTCCAACATGTAAGAGACACGAGCGTTCTGGTTTTCATCTGGGTCTTTGGCACTCACTCTCAGCACGGAAACACCCGGCGAGTTGTTTTCGGCGAGGTTGGCACGATAAAAGCTGACGGCAAACACAGGAGCGTTGTCGTTCACGTCGGAAACTTTCAAATGAAAAGTTCTCTCGGCGGAGAGGGGAGGCGAGCCGGCGTCCGACGCGACGACTGTGATGTTATATTCGGACACGCTTTCGCGATCCAAATCGGCATCGGTCACCAAGGCAAAATAATTGCGCACGTTGGATTTCATGCGAAATGGAACGCGGCCTTCGATGGCGCACCTCACGTGACCGTTTTCGCCAGAATCCTGGTCTTTCACGTTCATGATACCGATCGTGGTACCAGCCGGGGAGTCTTCTGAAACCGGACTCGTGAAGGACATCACGTTGAGGACGGGGACATTATCATTCAAATCCAGGACTTCGATTTCCACTTTGGTCGACTCACTCAGCCCTCCTTGATCTTTGGCTTCAACCATGAACTCTATCGTTTTGTCTTTTTCATAATCAATTTGGTTTGCTACAGATATGCATCCTGTCACCTCATCGATATGAAACAAATCTGCTATTCCTGCTTTTAATTTTGAAAACGAGAATGTGACTTTCCCATTTGAACCGCTATCAGCATCAGTGGCATTCACAGTGAGAACGTGAGAGCCTTTTGCTGCATTTTCAGTCACTTTTGCTTTGTAAACGGTTTGATTGAAGACAGGAACATTATCATTTGCATCTAAAATGTTAATTTCAATATTTACTGTACCTGACCTCTGTGGATTCCCACCGTCCACAGCCACTAATTTCAGGGAAAGTCGCGGCTGCTGTTCTCTGTCTAAGGCTTTCTGCAGGACCATTTCTGCATATTTTCTGCCTCCCGGACTGACGTGTTGCTTCAAAACAAAATGATCACTCGGTGTCAAAACGTAGCTCTGCACGCCGTTTACATCCACGTCAGCATCATACGCACTCTCCAACACAAAACGGGAGCCAAGTGCAGCAGACTCACTAATTTCAAATCGCAAATGATTATTTTCAAAAGTGGGCGCGTTGTCGTTGACGTCCAACACTTCGATGGTGACCGGGTGCAATTCCATGGGGTTTTCCAACAAAATCTCGAAGGTGAAGCTGCACGGCGTCACGTCTCCACACAGCTGTTCTCGATCTATCCTATCATGGACAACCAGGAGCCCTTTGTCCGCCCTCAGCTCGGCGTACTGGACGTTCTCCCCGGTCACGATGCGGGCCCGCCCAGAACGGAGTCTTTTCAGATCCAAACCGAGATCTTGGGCCACATTTCCGACGAGCGAGCCTTTTTTCATCTCCTCGGGGATTGAGTAGCGGATTTGGGCCTCGCTCGCGTGGAGAAAAAAACACCAAAAGACAAAGAGGCCGGCCGCGCGTCGCCATCGCATTCCTCCTCGGCTCGGATGAATGTTTTTAGCCTCCATATGAAATTAAAAATATTCCAATAAAGGGACGCAATCGAAAAAAAAAGACAGAACCAAAGCAGGCGCAATCAGATGCGCGTTATTTGAGCTCAACGATTGTACGTCGTTCACGCGAAGCTCTCTGGTGCCAAATGGCAGCGACAGAGGAGGGAGCTGCACTGCATCACACAGCGCCAACACATCCATTTACCATGTAACAGCGCCCCTTAGAGGCCGATATGCCAAACTGCCCAGTTAGAATAAAAGCTTCAACATGGGGGGGAAAAAAAAAACATCTTGAATATGCTATGTCCTGTTAAATAACTGCATTAAATATAATTTAAAAAAAAGACATTTTCCTAGTTAAGGTTGTCACCTGAACAAACAGCCAATCAACACAGTTACAGGAAGGACGTTGTGTGCGTAAGAGTCATACAAATGATATAAATGATGATTATTGATTGGAATTCTTCAGAACGAGCGCTGGTCAACAAATCCCTTGGAAGCTGCCCTTCAGCACCATGGACAGAGACAAGACTGCAGGAGGAGCTCACTGCTCACTTTGGGGCGAGCGAAACATGATTTGGAAAAGTACAATGCACGACTCGTCCACTCCCTCTTATCATGATGTAATATGACAACAATAAAAAAATAATACATTATTGATGAGGCTGCATCTTTTCGATGTTTAGTTCCAGAATATTGACATACAGTGGAACCTCAATTAAACAGACGATTATGGTCAGAGGATCGTCTGTTACAGCTGATTGCCCGTTCGATTGAAGCCTTTTTTTGGTGGCCATTTGCACCCATATTACTGGACAGTACAAAATTGGCTTTGTGCTTTTTCATGGCCTAAAATGCACATTAAAGTACCAAGCTGTTGGTAATACATATTTTTTTAAAACTTGGAAATGTTGGAAAAGTTTTATATTTTATCCAAACTTACGACGCTGATGCGCTTGATGTAGAAAGTGCTGACGTATTTGCCATAGGCCGCTTGCTTTCGTGAGTCATGACAAATTAGTGTGCTTCCTAATTCCAAATGTGTTGCCATTGACGAACAGCTTCACAAAATTTTTATTTTTTTATTTTTATTTTTTTAAACTGTTACTGTACCAAAAATAGCATGTTCCAGACTCCAGGGATTTATGTGTTGTATTCCTCGTTGAGTGAATACCGCAGCCATGTGCGCGCTCTCTGCGTAGAGCTTTATGCGAAAACAGATAGAACTCGTGCCATCATGGCCACCACGTCAATACAATTGAATGTTGCCACATTCAACATGGCCGCCAAATAGGAATGGTTGAACCTGTTCATATTGCACGTCAGTGACACGGAAATAGGTGCATCCCAGTCTTGCGTGATTAGTATTCCCACATAGTTTCTAGGCAGGACAAACCCTGCTCCAATATTACTGGCTCTAGGACACGCGCCGTTACACTATGATTGGCTGTTGTATACCTGTAAAACACGCCCTCCTGCTTCCCAACGTTAAAAGAAGAATGTGATTAAAGTGTGGGGGCATTGGTAAGTTCCCAACTAAACCGAACCCACCCTAATCCTGAATTTAACCCATTTCAAAACGCCTTAATTCTAACCATAACAGGTTATTTTTATTTTGGAGAAAATTGATCCCTGTTTGGGATGGTGATCTCGTGGGGTCGTGTCCCAACTCGAAACCATGTGGGAATGCTCACAACGCCCCAGTCGCTGCAGAGATTGCGCCACAAATTGAAACAACATTGCTAATTGCTACCAAGTTTGAGAAACAAGACAGGATTCAAAATGGCTCTCTGAAAGCCGGAAAAAAAAAATACTAAACCGGTATCCTGATGATACGGATATAAGAGACCTTTTGCTGAGTTGGAAATAGTCATCAACTGCACGCTTGCTGTCATTAATGAAGTGAGTTAACAGCTCTGAAATAAAAGTGCCTTTCTCAGAGAGAGCGACTAACTCTTCGCAGAGTGGAAGTTCTTGCAAAGGACGTTGCAGGAAAGTTTCTGCAAACCTGGAAAAAGCAGAATGTACTGTACGTCTATTGCTGTGGGCAAACCAACTGATTGTGGTTGATTGCGAAAATGAATTTCTTTTTTAATCGTATTCAATTTTAGACTTTAAGAGACTCACTGAAGTCTGTGTGGTGGTTCACACTGATATGAATGCTGGTTCTTGTAACATGAAACAATTATGTCGTCTTGGTTTGGTTGTGCACCATCTCGTTCTTTAATCAAGCTGTGATCATATTAAACATAACATTAAAAGTGAAGCGAGTAAAAATGCTGAGTGGTTAGTACCTCTGGGAAACCACTGGCCAAAAAAGCAAATGTCAAGCCCTGCTTGGACGTACGCAAATTTAAAAACTACAAAAGTCAACTGAGTATCAACAACAGATTTGCATTAAGTTCAAAACATCAACCTTTCAGCAACAAAGCAAAACAAGTCATACAACCTCGAGAAGCAGTAAAAGTCATGAAACAGAGAAACAATTGACTCACCAAAGTCGACATCCGTGAGCAGTTCCCCGACGTCTGCTCCTGCAAACAGGAAGGGGCTCGGGGCTGATCCCTGATGCACTCCCACCTCCACCTCCTCTGTCACACCTCACCACTGTCCTGTTGCCCTCATACATGTCCTGTATTTTTCTAACATGCTTCTCTGCCACTCCAGACTTCCGCATGCAGTACCACAGTTCCTCTCTGGGTACTCTGTTGTAGGCTTTCTCTGGATCTACAAAGACACAATGTAGCTCCTTCTGACCTTCTGTACTTTTCCATCAACATCCTCAAGGCAAATCATGCATCTGTGGTACTCTTTCTAGGCATGAAACCATACTGTTGCTCGCATTCCTCAGGCATCTTCTGACCCGCTAGAATTCTGTTGAACAAGATGGTCAAAAACTCCCCAGCCACCTCTCCTACATGCTTCCAAAACTCCACAGGAATGTCATCAGGACCAACAGCCTTTCCATTTTTCATCCTCTCTCATGCCTTTCTAACTTCCCCCTTACTAATCATTGCCACTTCCTGGTCCACCACACTTGCCTCTTCTACTCTCCCTTCTCTCTCATTTTCCTCATTCATCAAATCCTCAAAGTATTCTTTCCATCGAGCTAGCACACTGCTGGCACCAGTCAACACATTTCCATCTCTGTCCTTAATCACCCTTACCTGCTGCACATCCTTCCCATCTCTATCCCTCTGTCTGGCCAACCTGCATAGATCCTTTTCTCCTTCTTTAGTGTCCAACCTGGCATGCATATGCCTCGTTTGGCCTTTGCCACCTCGACCTTTGCCCTACATCGCATCTCAATGTATTCATTTCTCCTCCCCTCAGTGTTCCACTTCTTCTCAGCTCACCTCATTCCTTGAATGATTTCCTTTACTTTGAGGTTCCACCACCAAATCTCCTTCTCCCCTTTCCAACTAAAAAATGCACTATTTCTAAGTTGAATTTAAAAAATAGACTAATATGTCATTAACAGATATTTTTATTTTGATTGGAAAGAATGTTTTCAAATTTGAATCCAGACTATTTTCAAAAATCAACAGAAGGTATGACAACATGAACAAATGTTGAGACAGATGTTATACCTGAACTTTAAACAACAATACAACCACGAAAATAAGGTGTTAATACATAACTACGGAGGAAATTGATTTCAGCGAATAGAAAAAGCAGTCAAAAAGAAGAACGAACGAGGTCGAATAGCTGCTCCAACTTCATTTGTATGTCTGAATTGTCAGCTCCAAGCAATTCCAGCACCATGGACAACGACAATGAACATCCAGCCCAACACATTTGAATTGTTACCAAAAGTTCTTTACTTGTCATTTGAGTTAATAATTATGGCTAGAAAACCATGATTATCCAAGTAAACAAACCTTGATAAAATATTTCATAGATAATAAGTCTGTACACTGCAAAAAAAAGTCAAAAGGATGTATTGGTGTGAGTGTTGTGGAGCTTTTCGGGAAGAGGTGAGACAGGCTCTCGGTGGACGGGAGGAGCTTTCAGAAGACAGGACCACTGCAGCCAAGGTGATCAGAGAGGCAAGCAGGAGAGAAGGAGACAAGGTGGTGGAACCTCACAGGACAGGAAATCATACAAGGAAAAAGGTTAGCTAAGAAGAAGTGGGAAACAGAGCAACGAGGAGAGGCGAAAGGAATACATTGAGATGCGATGTAGGGCTAAGGTCGTAGTGGCAAAGGCCAAACGAGGCAAATGATGACATGTATGCCAGGTTGGACACTAAAGAAGGAGAAAAAGATCTATACAGATTTGTCAGACAGAGATAGAGATGGGAAGGATGTGCAGCAGGTTAGGGTGATTAAGGACAGAGATGGAAATGTGTTGACTGGTGCCAGCAGTGTGCTAGCTAGATGGAAAGAATAATTTGACGAGTTGATGAATGAGGAAAATGAGAGAGAAGGGAGAGAAGAAGAGGCAAGTGTGGTGGACCAGGAAGTGGCAATGATTAGTAAGGGGGAAGTTAGAAAGGCATGAAAGAGGGTGAAAAATGGAAAGGCTGTTGGTCCTGATGACATTCCTGTGGAGTTTTGGAAGCATGTAGGAGAGGTGGCTGTGGAGTTTTTGACCAGCTTGTTCAATAGAATTCTAGTGCGTGAGAAGATGCCTGAGGAATGGAGGAAAAGTGTACTGGTGCCCATTTTTAAGAACAAAGGTGATGTGCAGAGCTGTGGCAACTGTAGAGGAATAAAGTTGATGAGCCACACAATGAAGTTATGGGAAAGAGTAGTGGAGGCTCGACTCAGGACAGAAGTGAGTATTTGCGAGCAACAGTATGCTTTCATGCCTAGAAAGAGTACCACAGATGCATTATTTGCCTTGAGGATGTTGGTGGGAAAGTACAGAAGGTCAGAAGGAGCTACATTGGGTCTTTGTCGATCGAGAGAAAGCCTACGACAGAGTACCCAGAGAGGAACTGTGGTACTGCATGCGGAAGTCTGGAGTGGCAGAGAAGTATGTTAGAATAATACAGGACATGTACGAGGGCAGCAGAACGGTGAGGTGTGCTGAAGGTGTGACAGACGAATTTAAGGTGGAGGTGGGAGTGCATCAGGGATCGGCCCTGAGCCCCTTCCTGTTTGCAGTGGTGATGGATAGGCTAACGGATGAGGTTAGACTGATGCTTTCACTGCAGATGACAACGTCATCTGCGAACATCATGGTCCACGGGGATTCCAGTCTGACCTCATCTGTCAGCCTGTCCATTACCACTGCAAGCAGGAAGGGGCTCGAGGCTGATCCCTGATGCACACCTCACCACTGTTCTGTTGACCTCATACATGTCCTGTATTTTTCTAACATACTTCTCTGCCACTCCAGACGTCCGCATGCAGTGCCACAGTTCCTCTCTGGGTACTCTGTCGTAGGCTTTCTCAAGATCTACAAAGACAATGTAGCTCCTTCTGACCTTCTCTGTACTTTTCCATCAACATCCTCAAGGCAAATAATGTATCTGTGCTACTGTTTCTAGGCATGAAACCATACTGTTGCTCGCATTCCTCAGGGATCTTTTCACCCGCTATAAATCTGTTGAACAAGATGGTCAAAAACTCCCCAGCCACCTCTCCTACATGCTTCCAAAACTCCACAGGAATGTCATTAGGACCAACAGCCTTTCCATTGTTCATCCTCTTTCATGCCTTTCTAACTTCCCCCTTACTAATCATTGCCACTTCCTGGTCCACCACACTTGCCTCTTCTACTCTCCCTTCTCTCTCATTTTCCTCATTCATCAACTCCTCAAAGTATTCTTTCCATCTCGCTAGCACACTGCTGGCACCAGTCAACATATTTCCATCTCTCTCCTTAATCACCCTAACTTCCTGCACATCCTTCCCATCTCTCTCCCTCTGTCTGGCCAACCTGTATAGATCCTTTTCTCCTTCTTTAGTGTCCAACCTGGCATACATGTCATCATATGCCTCGTTTGGCGTTTGCCACCTTGACCTTTGCCCTACATTGCATCTCAATGTATTCCTTTCTCCTGCTCTCAGTGTTCCACTTCTTCTCAGCTAACCTCTTTCCTTGAATAATTTTCTTTACTTTGAGGTTCCACCACCAAATCTCTTCTCCCCTTTCCAATGAGAAGATGCCCTATTTCTGTCTACTTTTAATCTAGCATGGCTTTCAGGTTCTGAACACACGACTGCAAATGAAATGTAATGACTTTAAAATATGCATCAATACAAGAACAAGGGTTCTCCATGATATAAACTCTGATAAACATATATTGAAACAAATGTACTGATTTGACTCACCAAAGTCGACATCCGAGAGCAGTTCCCTGACATCTGCTCGCCGCCGTGCGGCACGTCAGCGTCCGCTCCGTCCACACTCACTAAACTTTGACTCACGGCTTGCGTGTTCGTCACGTGACTCTTGGCGGCGGCGCACGCCTCGTAATTGTAGACGTGCGGGAGCGTCCCCGCCGTCCCCAACGTGTCGCAGTAGCGCGGCGGATAATACGGAATGACGGGGAGGTCGGAGCGGTACAGGACGCGAGACCGTCTCCACCTGTACACTTTGAGCGACACGATAAGCAGCAAGCAGGCGACGAAGAGGAAGGAGACCGCGGCCAAAGCCGAGACTAAGTAAAAAGTCAGCCGCTCGTCGTAGTCCTCGCTAAAGTCGTCGGCGAACTCCGACCTCAGCACTTCGGAAAAGCCGTCCGCCAGCGCCACGTTGACCGCGACCGTAGCCGAACGAGAGGGCTGCCCGTTGTCCTCCACTACGACAGTCAGTCTTTGTTTGACAGCATCTTTATCAGTCACTTGGCGGACAGTTCGCATTTCTCCATTGTGGAGGCCCACTTCAAACAGCGCCCCCCTGTCTGCGCCCCCAAATTTGTGCTGCACTTTATAGGAGAGCCAGGCGTTCTGTCCAGAGTCCACATCCACGGCCACCACTTTAGTCACCAGATAGCCCGCGTCTGCCGAACGAGGCACCATTTCGGCGTGCGGCTGGACCGGGTACAGGACCTGAGGGGCGTTGTCGTTCTGGTCCCGGATCAGGACGCCCACGCTCACGTTGCTACAGAGAGGAGGGGAGCCTCCGTCCTGCGCTCGCACCGCAAAGTCCAGCCGCTTCATCCGCTCGTAGTCGAAGGAGCGCACGGCGCTGACGACGCCGGTTTGAGAATTCAAAGAAACAAAGGTGGAAACTGGACTGCCACTAATCTGAGTGTCCTCTAAAAGATAAGATATTCTGGCGTTTTGATTCCAATCAGCATCTCGAGCAGTGACGGCCAAGACGGAAACACCGGGAGAATTATTCTCCGCGACATAAGCGGAATAAATGTTTTGATCAAATACAGGCGCGTTGTCATTCACGTCGGAGATTCGAAGATGCAACTTTGTTGAGCTGGAAAGAGGAGGCGTTCCGAGGTCAGTGGCTGTAATTGTTATGTTATATTCCCAGACGGATTCTCGATCAAAATAGTGATCGGAAATTAAATTGTAATAGTTTGTGAGCGACGTCTCCAGTTTAAAGGGAAGTTTTCCATCGACGGAACATTTGATTTCTCCGTTTCTGTCAGAGTCGATGTCTTTGATGTTCAGAACTGCAACTGTTGTACCGGGCGGTGAATCCTCGGACAGAGGACTTGAAAATGATTTTATGTTAATTACTGGAGCATTGTCATTGACGTCAATCACGTCAATTATAACTTTACTGGTCCCAGTCAGCCCACCTTGATCTTTTGCTTCCACTCTCACTTCATACTTTTTGTTCTTCTCATAGTCGATTTGACCAGACACGTAAATTGTGCCAGTGTTTCCATCAATTTGAAATATATCTGCTGCGCTTCCTTTCATTCGCGACAAACTGTAAGTGATGAGTCCATTGGAACCACTGTCAGCGTCTGTAGCATTGACTCGAATTATACTTCTTCCTGTCATTGTGTTCTCCAAAATAGATGCTTTATATTCCGATTGATTAAACATTGGCCTGTTGTCGTTTGCATCTAAGACATTTATTTCTATATTGACGGTACCGGATCTCTGTGGCGTTCCTCCATCAACTGCAATTAATTTGAAAGACAAGCGGGGACGTCTCTCTCTGTCTAACGGCTTCTGGAGCACCATTTCCACATATTTTCTGCCATCTGGATTTGCATGCTGATTCAGAATAAAATTGTCGTTAGCTGACAAAATGTAATTTTGCAACGCATTTTGCCCCACATCTTGATCCTCAGCACTCGGCAGGGGAAACGGGACTCCAACAACAGCAGATTCACTTATTTCAAACATGAGCGCTTCATCCTGATTTGCAAAAACGGGGGCATGATCGTTGATGTCCAAAACCTCAACAATGATCCTGTGCAGCTCGATGGGGTTTTCTAAAATGATCTCGAAGCTGAAGCTACACGGCGTCACATCTCCACAAAGATGCTCTCGGTCAATTCTGTCGTTGACGACCAGAAGCCCTTTGTCTGTCTTCAGCTCCGCGTACTGGATGTTGTCCTCTGTCAAAATGCGGGCGCGCCCAGAAACGAGTCTCTTCATGTCCCACCCGAGATCTCGCGCCACATTTCCGATCACGGAGCCTTTCTTCATCTCCTCGGGAATAGAATAACGAATCTGACCAACTACCGTGGTGACCAAACGAAGCAGAAACACGAGCGTTGCTATTTGCCGTCGCCATCCAAAAAACAACCTCCATGTTGCGCACCAGAAAAGGCGAGGCCCGCGAACATCCATCAGGACGAAAATCAAAAGACAGCGATGATATGTTTCGGTCAATAATCCGTTTCCTGCTCACCACGTCGAAGCTGACGTGCAAATAAATGCGAAGCGCAGACCGTCGTTCTTTCACCTCGCCGCCAACAAAAGAGAGAAAATCTGCTTGAGTGCCTCGTCACTTGCATGACGACAACACACGCCAAATGATATACAGGCCAACAGCGTCTCTTAGAGTCCAAAATGTGGAAGGACGAGCGAGGCACAGCGGACAAAGTGCAGCTGCGAGCGAAATGCAGCCCTGCCAGTGTGTGCAAATATGCACGGAAGATATCTATTGAAGGGCCACGACCGAATAGGCTACAATGAAATATTATCAAAATTATGAAAACGTTTGCATACAACGGACACAAAATGAAAAAAAGAAAAAAATACAACGAAATTTGATGTGGTTTGGATATATGATTTTTTTTCAAGAATATGTAACAAAATTATTAACTTTTCAATCTGCAGCACGTGCAGTGTATTATTATTATTATTAATATTAACATTACCATCTAGCCTTGGAACAATTCAAATAAAAAAAATATTGAGTGTCATAAGTCATAATGATTCAGCAATACGGATCAATTACATTTGAAAAGTCCTGTTGAAATAATGTTGCACTGTAATGTCAACATGGGCTGTTATCGAGCGCGTAAAAAAACAAGTCATTAAAAAACCATCCAATACCATGGACAGCGACATTGCAGCTCAAAAATTGGCCGAATAGGCTCCAATGAAATATTATCAAAATTATGAAAACGTTTGCATACAACGGACACAAAAAAAAAAATACAACGAAATTTGATCTGGTTTGGATATATGATTTTTTTTCAAGAATATGTAACAAAATGATGAACTTTTCAATCTGCAGCACGTGCAGTGTATTATTATTATTATTATTATTATTATTATTATTAACATTACCATCTGGCATTGGAAAAATTTAAATACAAAAAAATATTGAGTGTCATAAGTCAGCAATACGGATCAATTACATTTGCCTAAAATGTATGATGGAAATGCACTGTAATGTCAACATGGGCTGTTATCGAGCGCGTAAAAAAACTAGTCATTAAAAAACCTTCCAACACCATGGACAGCGACATGACAGCTCAAAAATTGGAAAAACTATCAACATTTGTTCTTGGCAAACATTTAACGGGGTAAAAAAAAGTGCAGATGCTCATTACATGGTAACACACTTTATGTTTTTGTTGTCACTCTCAACTGACTTGCATTGAAACATTCCAGCTTACAACAAAAAAAAAAAAAAGGAGCCTCAAATACGAATTCTCAACTGATGTATCGGACGACTCAAAAATACATTTAAAAAAAAAACAAAAAACAAAAAAAAAAGCTATTGGGACTTTTATGAAAATTTTTTTTTCAAATAAACTATTGGGACTTTTATGAAAAAAAATATTTAGAAAGACAAGCACTGAACACGTGCAGCGTTCATGCAACCTCCTGCTGCTGTTCAGTCGAAATATGGCGAAGCTAAATGACACATCGTTCAAAATATTGATTGTTGTAACAGTGACGATAAAAAGAGAAAGAAAGTTGAGTGGAATGTACAAAAGTGTTTGGAACTTCTTTCTTTGCACCCGTTGTCAATTTTAGTTTTATCTATATATCATTTTATCACAGTTCTCTGCTCCTATTGAAATGTCCAATTTGGTGTTCTCATTTATTTTGTGCAATTTTTGGATTTGAATCAGCTTCAGCGACAAGTTCTTCAATGTGCTTTTAAATAAATGATATAATGTGTATTTATTTTCAAGTTGAATGTGTTCTTTTCGAGGAAAATTGTGTTGAGGAAAATAAAGGTAATGGTGTGACTTCAATAAAATCGGGTGATGACCTAATGACCACGTGAAACTTTGGATCGAAGGGTTACCCTTGGTACTGGAAATGGTGAACACATGTTGACTCATGTCAAATAAAGGAGACATGGTGAAATATTTGACTCAGCAAAGTTGACATTTGTGAGCAGTTTCCTGACATCTGCCGGTTGCCATGCGGCACGTCAGCATCCGCTCCATCCACACTCACGAAGCTTTCTCATGGCTTGCATATTCTTCATGTGACTCATGAAACAAAAAAATATATATATAAGGGGTAGATGGACACACGTGATGTTTACGACTCCTAGGAAATAAGAAACATAAAAAAAAAAAAAGTCAACCAATAAGTCAACTGTTTATCCAAAGCCGCTGGGCATGCTGGGTATTCAAGCGTCAACTTCCTCGACACTCCAATATATTTCATTGTAGTTTTCTCAAACGGTATTCGACATAATACACCAGGCCTATTTAACTAGTGGCCCCCCTTTGAAAATTAATTTCATATGGCCCGCCAGACTTTAATTTTAATCTGATGTAACGCGTAACGTGTGTGTGGTTGCAGTGAGCAATTAAACCACGGCGATACAAAAACCCATATGATGACAAGTTTGTCCAAGTGGATTTGCCGTAAATACCTGCTTGCACGAAGGATCAACTGGCTCGAGATGACATTGCTCCTCGCGACACACTTTGAGAAACAAGACAAGATTCAAAATGTCTCTCCGAAGGCCGAAAAAACGCAAAGTCGATGTAGAAATCCGGCAATTCCAGACAGAATGGACTGAGAAGTATTTATTTTTTGGGCCAAAGGCAACAAGTACTAAACCGGTACCCTGGTGATAAAGATATCAGAGACCTCTTACCGAGTTGGAAATAGTCAACAACTGCACGCTTGCTATCATTGATGAAGTGAATTCACAGCCAAACTTGCTTGTCACTTTAGCTATGAAAAAAAGTCTCTCTTTCAGACACAGCGACTAACTCTTCGCAGAGTGGAACGACAACGTTGCAGGAAAGCTTCTGGAAAAGCAGAATGTACCGTACTTCTGTTGCAGTCGGCAAAGCAAGTGATTGGAAAGACATGGCCCAGCTGAAGTGGAATCCAACAATGAATTTCTTTTTCTCTCATTTTGAATTTTATAGCTTAAAAGAGACTCACCGAAGTCTGTGTGATGGTTCAGACTCGGACGTCTGACATGAATGGTGGTTCTTGTTGCGTTAAAAATTCATGTCGTCTTGGCTTGGTTGTGCAAAGGGGTCAAATACATTTAAAAGGGTTGTAAATCTCGTTCTTTATCCTAGCTATAATCATATTAAACGTAACAAAAGTCAAGCTAAAGAAAATGCTGAGTGGCTAGTAACTCTGGGAAACAACTCGCCACAGTGGCTGGTGAGCTGATGTCAAGCCCTGCTTGTAAATTACCAAATTTACAAACTTCGTAGACAACTGAGTATCAACAAATATTTTAACAACCTTGTTCTAAGTTACAAGATTTGTATTAAATCAAGTCATACAACCTCGAAAAGAGGTAAAAGTAATTAGAGAGACATTTGACTCACCAAAGTCGACACACCTACGGGCAATTTGGAGTTGTCAATTAACCTACCATGCATGTTTTTGGGGATGTGGGAGGAAACCGCAGTGCCCGGAGAGAACATACAAACTCCACACAGGCGCGGCCGGGGATTGAACCTCGGTCCTCAGAACTCTGAGGCAGACGCTCTAACCAGTCAACACCGTGCCGCCTAGACCACAACGTCATCTGCGAAAATCATGGTCTACAGGGATTCCAGTCTGACCTCATCTGTCAGCCTATCCATTACCACTGCAAACAGGAAGGGGCTCGGGGCTGATCCCTGATGCACTCCCACCCCCACCTTCAACTCCTCTGTGACACCTCACCACTGTTCTGCTGCCCTCATACATGTCCTGTATTATTCTAACATACTTCTCTGACACTCCAGACCTCCACATGCAGTACCACAGTTCCTCTCTGGGTACTCAGTCATAGGCTTTCTCAAGATCTGTTTCTCGCATTCCTCAGGCATCTTCTGACCTGCTAGAATACTGTTGAACAAGATGGTCAAAAGCTCCACAGCCACCTCTCCTACATGCTTCCAAAACTCCACAGGAATGTCATCAGTACCAACAGCCTTTCCATTTTTCATCCTCTCTCATGCCATTCTAACTTCCCCCTTATAATCATTGTCACTTCCTGGTCCACCACACTTGCCTCTTCTAATCTCCCTTCTCTCTCATTTTCCTCATTCATCAACTCCTCAAAGTATTCTTTCCATCTAGCTAGCACACTGCTGGCACCAGTCAACACATTTCCATCTCTGTCCTTAATCACCCTAACCTGCTGCACATCCTTCCCATCTCTCTCCCTCAGTCTGGCCAACCTGTATAGATCCTTTTCTACTTCTTTAGTGTCCAACCTGCCATACATGTCATCATATGCCTCGTTTGGCCTTTGCCACCACGACCTTCGCCCTACATCGCACCTCAATGTATTCATTTCTCCTCTCTTCAGTACTCTGTGTTCCACTTCTTCTCAGCTAACCTCTTTCCTTGAATGATTTCCTTCACTTTGAGGTTCCAGCACCAAATCTCCCTCTCCCCATTCCAACTGGAAGATGCACTATTTCTGTATACTTTTACTCGAGCCAGCTTTCAGGTTCTGAACACGACTGTAAATGAAATGTAATGACTTTAAAATATGCATCAATACAAGAACAAGGCTTCTCCATGATATAAACTCTGAAAACAAACATGTATTGAAACAAGTGTACTGATTTGACTCACCAAAGTCGACATCCGAGAGCAGTTCCCCGACGTCTGCTCGCCGCCGTGCGGCACGTCAGCGTCCGCTCCGTCCACACTCACTAAACTTTGACTCACGGCTTGCGTGTTCGTCACGTGACTCTTGGCGGCCTCGTAGTTGTAGACGTGCGGGAGCGTCCCCGCCGTCCCCAAAGTGTCGCAGTAGCGCGGCGGATAATACGGAATGACGGGGAGGTCGGAGCGGTACAGGACGCGAGACCGTCTCCACCTGTACACTTTGAGCGACACGATAAGCAGCAAGCAGGCGACGAAGAGGAAGGAGACCGCGGCCAAAGCCGAGACTAAGTAAAAAGTCAGCCGGTCGTCGTAGTCCTCGCTAAAGTCGTCGGCGAACTCCGACCTCAGCACTTCGGGGAAGCCGTCCGCCAGCGCCACGTTGACCGCGACCGTAGCCGAACGAGAGGGCTGCCCGTTGTCCTCCACTACGACAGTCAGTCTTTGTTTGACAGCATCTTTATCAGTCACTTGGCGGACAGTTCGCATTTCTCCATTGTGGAGGCCCACTTCAAACAGCGCCCCCCTGTCTGCGCCCCCAAATTTGTGCTGCACTTTATAGGAGAGCCAGGCGTTCTGTCCAGAGTCCACATCCACGGCCACCACTTTAGTCACCAGATAGCCCGCGTCTGCCGAACGAGGCACCATTTCGGCGTGCGGCTGGACCGGGTACAGGACCTGAGGGGCGTTGTCGTTCTGGTCCCGGATCAGGACGCCCACGCTCACGTTGCTACAGAGAGGAGGGGAGCCTCCGTCCTGCGCTCGCACCGCAAAGTCCAGCCGCTTCATCCGCTCGTAGTCGAAGGAGCGCACGGCGCTGACGACGCCGGTTTGGGCGTTCACGGACACAAACGAGGCAATCGGAGTTCCCCCGATCTCGCCCTGCTCCAACATGTAAGAGACACGAGCGTTCTGGTTTTCATCTGGGTCTTTGGCACTCACTCTCAGCACGGAAACACCCGGCGAGTTGTTTTCGGCGAGGTTGGCACGATAAAAGCTGACGGCAAACACAGGAGCGTTGTCGTTCACGTCGGAAACTTTCAAATGAAAAGTTCTCTCGGCGGAGAGGGGAGGCGAGCCGGCGTCCGACGCGACGACTGTGATGTTATATTCGGACACGCTTTCGCGATCCAAATCGGCATCGGTCACCAAGGCAAAATAATTGCGCACGTTGGATTTCATGCGAAATGGAACGCGGCCTTCGATGGCGCACCTCACGTGACCGTTTTCGCCAGAATCCTGGTCTTTCACGTTCATGATACCGATCGTGGTACCAGCCGGGGAGTCTTCTGAAACCGGACTCGTGAAGGACATCACGTTGAGGACGGGGACATTATCATTCAAATCCAGGACTTCGATTTCCACTTTGGTGGAGTCTGTTAATGCACCTTGATCTTTGGCTTCAACCATGAACTCTATTGTCTTGTATTTTTCATAATCAATTTCTTTTACGACAGATATGCAACCTGTCATCTCGTCTATGCGAAACAAATCCGCTATTTCTGCATTTAATTTTGAAAACGAGTATGCCACTTGTGCATTTGAACCCCTATCAGCATCAGTGGCATTCACAGTCAGAACGTGAGAGCCTTTTGCTGCATTTTCAGTCACTTTTGCTTTATAAACGGTTTGATTAAAGACAGGAGCATTATCATTTGCATCTTGAATGTTAATATCTATATTTACCGTACCTGACCTCTGTGGATTCCCACCGTCCACAGCCACTAATTTAAGGGAAAGTCGTGGCTGCTGTTCTCTGTCTAAGGCTTTCTGCAGGACCATTTCTGCATGTTTACTTCCTCCCGGACTGACGTGTTGCTTCAAAACAAAATGATCACTCGGTGTTAAAATGTAACTCTGCACGCCGTTTGCACCCACGTCAGCATCATACGCACTCTCCAACACAAAACGGGAGCCAAGTGCAGCAGACTCAGTAATTTCAAATTGCAAATGACTATTTTCAAAAGTGGGCGCGTTGTCGTTGACGTCCAACACTTCGATGGTGACCGGGTGCAATTCCATGGGGTTTTCCAACAAAATCTCGAAGGTGAAGCTGCACGGCGTCACGTCTCCACACAGCTGTTCTCGATCTATCCTCTCATGGACAACCAGGAGCCCTTTGTCCGCCCTCAGCTCGGCGTACTGGACGTTCTCCCCGGTCACGATGCGGGCCCGCCCAGAACGGAGTCTTTTCAGATCCAAACCGAGATCTTGGGCCACATTTCCGACGAGCGAGCCTTTTTTCATCTCCTCGGGGATTGAGTAGCGGATTTGGGCCTCGCTCGCGTGGAGAAAAAAACACCAAAAGACAAAGAGGGCCGGCCGCGCGTCGCCATCGCATTCCTCCTCGGCTCGGACTAATGTTTTTAGCCTCCATATGAAATTAAAAATATTCCAATAAAGGGACGCAATCGAAAAAAAGACAGAACCAAAGCAGGCGCAATCAGATGCGCGTTATTTGAGCTCAACGATTGTACGTCGTTCACGCGAAGCTCTCTGGTGCCAAATGGCAGCGACAGAGGAGGGAGCTGCACTGCATCACACAGCGCCAACACATCCATTTACCATGTAACAGCGCCCCTTAGAGGCCGATATGCCAAACTGCCCAGTTAGAATAAAAGCTTCAACATGGGGGGGAAAAAAAAACATCTTGAATATGCTATGTCCTGTTAAATAACTGCATTAAACATCGTAAAAAATTAACATAAAGACATATTTTCCGAGTTAAGGTTGTCACCTGAACAAACAGCCAATCAACACAGTTACAGGAAGGACGTTGTGTGCGTAAGAGTTATACAAATGATATAAATGATGATTATTGATTGGAATTCTTCAGAACGAGCGCTGGTCAACAAATCCCTTGGAAGCTGCCCTTCAGCACCATGGACAGAGACAAGACTGCAGGCGGAGCTCACTGCTCACTTTGGGGCGAGCGAAACATTATTTGGAAAAGTACAATGCACGACTCGTCCACTCCCTCTTATCATTATGTAATATGACAATCAAAAAAAGACATGACTGATGAGGCTACATCTTTACAATGTCGAGTTCCAGAATCTTAACATACAGTGGAACCTCGATTTAACAGACGATTATGGTCAGATGATCGTCTGTTACAGCTGATTGCCCGTTCGATTGAAGCCTTTTTTTGGTGGCCATTTGCACCCATATTACTGGACAGTACAAAATTGGCTTTGTGCTTTTTCGTGGCCTAAAATGCACATAAAAGTACCAAGTTATTGGTAATACATATTTTTTTTAAACTTGGAAATGTTGGAAAAGTTTTATATTTTATCCAAACTTACGACGCTGACGTGCTTGATGTAGAAAGTGCTGACGTATTTGCCATAGGCCGCTTGCTTTCGTGAGTCATGACAAATTAGTGTGCTTCTGAATTCCAAATGTGTTGCCATTGACGTACAGCTTGACTAAAAAAATTAATAAATATATATTTTTTAAACTGTTACCGTACCAAAAATAGCATGTTCCAGACTCCAGGGATTTATGTGTTGTATTCCTCGTTGAGTGAATACTGCAGCCATGTGCGCTCTTCTCTGTGTAGAGCTTTATGCGAAAACAGATAGAACTCGTGCCATCATGGCCACCACGTCAATTGAATGTTGCCACATTCAACATGGCCGCCAAATAGGAATGGTTGAACCTGTTCATATTGCACGTCTGTGACACGGAAATAGGTGCATCCCAGTCTTGCGTGATTAGTATTCCCACATAGTTTCTGGGAAGGACACACCCTGCTCCAATATTACTGGCTCCAGGACACGCGCCGCTACACTATGATTGGCTGTTGTAGTTCTTTAATCAAGCTGTGATCATATAAAACATAACATTAAAAGTGAAGCGAGTAAAAATGCCTGAGGGTTAGTACCTCTGGGAAACCACTGGCCAAAAAAGCAAATGTCAAGCCCTGCTTGTAAGTAAGCAAATTGACAAACTACAAAGTCAACCGAGCATCAACAAATATTTTCACAATTTTGCTCAGTTACAAGATTTGCATTAAGTTCAAAACATCAACCTTTCAGCAACATAAAGCAAAACAAGTCATACAACCTCGAGAAGCAGTAAAAGTCATGAAACAGAGAAACAATTGACTCACCAAAGTCGACATCCGAGAGCAGTTCCCCGACGTCTGCTCGCCGCCGTGCGGCACGTCAGCGTCCGCTCCGTCCACACTCACTAAACTTTGACTCACGGCTTGCGTGTTCGTCACGTGACTCTTGGCGGCGGCGCACGCCTCGTAATTGTAGACGTGCGGGAGCGTCCCCGCCGTCCCCAAAGTGTCGCAGTAGCGCGGCGGATAATACGGAATGACGGGGAGGTCGGAGCGGTACAGGACGCGAGACCGTCTCCACCTGTACACTTTGAGCGACACGATAAGCAGCAAGCAGGCGACGAAGAGGAAGGAGACCGCGGCCAAAGCCGAGACTAAGTAAAAAGTCAGCCGGTCGTCGTAGTCCTCGCTAAAGTCGTCGGCGAACTCCGACCTCAGCACTTCGGAGAAGCCGTCCGCCAGCGCCACGTTGACCGCGACCGTAGCCGAACGAGAGGGCTGCCCGTTGTCCTCCACTACGACAGTCAGTCTTTGTTTGACAGCATCTTTATCAGTCACTTGGCGGACAGTTCGCATTTCTCCATTGTGGAGGCCCACTTCAAACAGCGCCCCCCTGTCTGCGCCCCCAAATTTGTGCTGCACTTTATAGGAGAGCCAGGCGTTCTGTCCAGAGTCCACATCCACGGCCACCACTTTAGTCACCAGATAGCCCGCGTCTGCCGAACGAGGCACCATTTCGGCGTGCGGCTGGACCGGGTACAGGACCTGAGGGGCGTTGTCGTTCTGGTCCCGGATCAGGATGCGAACGGCGGCCGCGGAGCTCAGGGAAGGGGATCCGGAGTCGCGGGCGCTCACGTTGAAGTCGAACGACTTGATTTGTTCGTAATCGAAGGATCGGAGCGCGCGGACGACGCCGCTCTCCGGATGGACCGAGACAAAAGAAGACACGGCTGCTCCGTGAACTTCTTTCTCCTCCAGGAAGTAAGACACTCGAGCGTTCCGGCCCCAGTCCGCGTCACCGGCACTGACGGTCAAGACGGAAAAACCGGGAGGGTTGTTCTCTGCTACGGTCTTCCTGTATTCCGACTGATGGAATTCGGGCGGGTTGTCGTTCACGTCGGATATTTGAACGTTGACGTTTTGACTACTAGACAGAGGCGGAGAGCCTTGGTCGGACACTGTGATGGTCACGTTATATTCGGGGACGCTTTCCCGGTCTAACAAGTTTTCGGTCACTATGGTGTAGTAACCCGCTAATGAAGACTCGATTTTAAACGGGACGTCAGCGTTAATGGCACACTTGACAACACCGTTGCCGTCAGCGTCGTCATCATTCACGTTAAAAACAGCCACGGTTGCACCTGGGGGAGAATCCTCAGGTATGGACTGAGAAAAGGACATCAACTTGATTGTGGGGACGTTGTCGTTCTCATCAATTATGTTGATGAAAACTTTACACGTGTCTGTATATCCTCCGTGATCTCTAGCCTGGACGTTTAACTGATAACTCTTCGATTTCTCAAAATCTAATTTACCTGAAACTTTAATCTCTCCAGTTTTAACATTTACATCAAAAACCTGCTCTGTGTCTTTGGTAGAACGAGTGGAATATGTGACGTCACCATTGAGGCCAGCATCAGCGTCGCTTGCACTCACAGTCGCGATCAAGGTTCCTGCAGGTGAATTTTCTCGCACATCGACCTTATAAACAGGTTGAGTGCACACTGGCGCGTTGTCGTTTGCGTCCAGCACAGTGATTTGAATTCTCGCCGTCCCTGACCGATGTGGCTCGCCACCATCTGACGCAATCAGCATGAGTGTCAGACTCTCCTCCTGTTCTCGGTCTAAAGGCTTCTCTAAAACCATTTCCATGAATCTGGCTCCATCTGGTTGATTTTGTACTTCCAATTTAAAATGATCTGAAGGCTTAAGAACATATTTTTGAATGTCATTAATACCAACATCTGGGTCATCCGCATTCTCGAGTGAGAAACGCGCCCCGGATGCGACACTTTCAGCGATTTCCAAATGAATTTCCGACTGAGGGAAGGACGGACTGTTGTCATTCATGTCCACGACCTCCACTGTCACGCGATAAAGTTGGATGGGATTTTCTAAAATGATGTCGAAAGTGAAGCTGCAGGGCGTCGTCTTTCCACAAAGCTCCTCTCGGTCGATGCGCTCTTGAATGACAAGTGTGCCTTTGTCTCGCTTGAAATCAACATACTGTCGGCCTCCTTTGCTAATAATACGAGCTTTACCTGCTACTAGTCTGGCCACATCCAAGCCCAAATCTCTCGCAATGTTCCCCACGAAAGAGCCTTCCGCCTGCTCCTCCGGTATGGAATAGCGAGCCTGTCCGCTCACGGAGCGCAGCTCACAGAGACAAAGAACGACAAACAGTGTGCGCCATCGGCCTCTGACAGCGCGCATCCACAGACGCTCCATCGCGGATCCGAAAATATCCAAACACCGACAGGAATCCTTGACAATAAAAACCGAATCAAACACGAGAATCCACGGAAAACGTTCCTCGTCGAATGGCGAGCAGAGCGTCGTCTTTCTCGTCTGCGAAGCTCGAAAAGGAGTCCGAGAGGAGGACTGCTGCACGGACGAGTTTCCTTCGAATTCAATGACGTAGCACGAGCGGCGCTCAGAGCATTTTGGCGGTAGTGCACCTCCATGTGATTGCCAACGGAAACTGCTTTTTTTTAATTTTTTTATTTTTAATAATCTGGGGCCACAAAATAACAAAATAGCAAGACTGGACAATTGGATGTTGTACTTAACGCTTTTGGAATCGGGTTGTTTACATTTTCTATTTTACCAATATGACAATGTGAAAAAAATGCTGGACAAAAATATTTATCTCAAGATGATGTTAAAATAATTTCATAAATAGCGTTTTCTTTTGCAAAAGTTTTAATTTTAAAAAATACATATATACTTAACTGATATTTTTATTTTGTTTGGAAAGAATGCATTCAATATTCAATCCAGACTATTTTTAAAAAATCAACAAAAGGTATGACAACATGAACAAATATTGAGAATGATGACACAGATATGATACCTAAACTTCAAACAACAATACAACCACGAAAATAAGGTGTTAATACATAACTACGGAGGAAATTGATTTCAGCGAATAGAAAACGCAGATAAAAAAGAAGAACGAACGAGGTCGAATAGCTGCTACAACTTCATTTGTATGTCTGAATAGTCAGCTCCAAGCAATTCCAGCACCATGGACAACGACAATGAACATCCAGCCCAACATATTAACTGTTACCAAAGGTTCTTTACTTTTCATTTTGGTTCATAATCATGGCTAGAAAACTATGATTATCCAAATAAACAATCCTTGATAAAATATTTCATATGTAATAAATCTGTACGCGGAAAATGTTTTTTTTTTTTTTTAAAAAGGACAATTAAAAGGAACGTATTGGTATCCACCTTCCTAAAGGTTCCTCCACCTGCTCCCTGCTTTCACTGCAGATCTCGACGTCATCTGCGAACACCATGGTCCACGGGGATTCCAGTCTAATCTCATCTGTCAGCCCATCCATTACCACTGCAAACAGGAAGGGGCTCGGGGCTGATCCCTGATGCACTCCCACCTCCACCTCCTCTGTCACACCTCACCACTGTCCTGTTGCCCTCATAGATGTCCTGTATTATTCTAACATACTTCTCTGCCACTCCAGACCTCCGCATGCAGTACCACTGGGTACTTCTCCTTTTCTCCTTCTTTAGTGTCCAACTGGGCATGCATGTCATCATATGCCTCGTTTGGCCTTTGCCACCTCGACCTTTGCCCTACATCGCGTCTCAATGTATTCATTTCTCCTCCCCTCAGTGTTCCACTTCTTCTCAGCTAACCTCTTTCCTTGAATGATTTTCTTTACTTTGAGGTTTCACCACCAAAGCTCCTTCTCCCCTTTCCAACTAAAAAATGCACTATTTCTAAGTTGAATTTAAAAAATAGACTAATATGTCATTAACAGATATTTTTATTTTGATTGGAAAGAATGTTTTCAAATTTGAATCCAGACTATTTTCAAAAATCAACAGAAGGTATGACATCATGAACAAATGTTGAGACAGATGTTATACCTGAACTTTAAACAACAATACAACCACGAAAATAAGGTGTTAATACATAACTACGGAGGAAATTGATTTCAGCGAATAGAAAACGCAGTCAAAAAGAAGAACGAACGAGGTCGAATAGCTGCTACAACTTCATTTGTATGTCTGAATTGTCAGCTCCAAGCAATTCCAGCACCATGGACAATGACAATGAACATCCAGCCCAACACATTTGAATTGTTACCAAAAGTTCTTTACTTGTCATTTGAGTTAATAATTATGGCTAGAAAACCATGATTATCCAAGTAAACAAACCTTGATACAATATTTCATATATAATAAGTCTGTCCACCGCAAAAAAAAAAGTCAATTAAAAGGATGTATTGGTGTGAGTGTTATGCAGCTTTTCGGGAAGAGGTGAGACAGGCTCTCGGTGGACGGGAGGAGCTTTCAGAAGACAGGACCACTGCAGCCAAGGTGATCAGAGAGGCAAGCAGGAGAGAAGGAGACAAGGTGGTGGAACCTCACAGGACAGGAAATCATACAAGGAAAAAGGTTAGCTAAGAAGAAGTGGGAAACAGAGCAACGAGGAGAGGCGAAAGGAATACATTGAGATGCGACATAGGGCAAAGGTAGAAGTGGCAAAGGCCAAACAAGAGGCATATGAGGACATGTATGCCAGGTTGGACACTAAAGAAGGAGAAAAGGATCTCTACAGGTTGGCCAGACAGAGGGAGAGAGATGGGAAGGATGTGCAGCAGGTTAGGGTGATTAAGGACAGAGATGGAAATTTGTTTACTGGTGCCAGTAGTGTGCTAGCTAGATGGAAAGAATACTTTGAGGAGTTGATGAATGAGGAAAATGAGAGAGAAGGGAGAGTAGAAGAGGCAAGTGTGGTGGACCAGGAAGTGGCAATGATTAGTAAGGGGGAAGTTAGAAAGGCATGAAAGAGGATGAAAAATGGAAAGGCTGTTGGTCCTGATGACATTCCTGTGGAGTTTTTGACCAGCTTGTTCAATAGAATTCTAGTGCGTGAGAAGATGCCTGAGGAATGGAGGAAAAGTGTACTGGTGCCCATTTTTAAGAACAAAGGTGATGTGCAGAGCTGTCGGAACTATAGATGAATAAAGTTGATGAGCCACACAATGAAGTTATGGTAAAGAGTAGTGGAGGCTCGACTCAGGACAGAAGTGAGTATTTGCGAGCAACAGTATGCTTTCATGCCTAGAAAGAGTACCACAGATGCATTATTTGCCTTGAGGATGTTGATGGGAAAGTACAGAAGGTCAGAAGGAGCTACATTGGGTCTTTGTCGATCTAGAGAAAGCCTATGACAGAGTACCCAGAGAGGAACTGTGGTACTGCATGCGGAAGTCTGGAGTGGCAGAGAAGTATGTTAGAATAATACAGGACATGTACGAGGGCAGCAGAACGGTGAGGTGTGCTGAAGGTGTGACAGACGAATTTAAGGTGGAGGTGGGAGTGCATCAGGGATCGGCCCTGAGCCCCTTCCTGTTTGGAGTGGTGATGGATAGGCTAACGGATGAGGTTAGACTGATGCTTTCACTGCAGACGACGTCATCTGCAAACATCATGGTCCACGGGGATTCCAGTCTGGCCTCATCTGTCAGCCTGTCCATTACCACTGCAAGCAGGAAGGGGCTCGAGGCTGATCCCTGATGCACACCTCACCACTGTTCTGTTGCCCTCATACATGTCCTGTATTTTTCTAACATACTTCTCTGCCACTCCAGACCTCCGCATGCAGTACCACAGTTCCTCTCTGGGTACTCTGTCGTAGGCTTTCTCAAGATCTACAAAGACACAATGGAGCTCCTTCTGACCTTCTCTGTACTTTTCCATCAACATCCTCAAGGCAAATAATGTATCTGTGCTACTGTTTCTAGGCATGAAACCATACTGTTGCTCGGATTCCTCAGGCATCTTCTCACCCGCTAAAACTCCCCAGCCACCTCTCCTACATGCTTCCAAAACTCCACAGGAATGTCATTAGGACCAACAGCCTTTCCATTGTTCATCCTCTTTCATGCCTTTCTAACTTCCCCCTTACTAATCATTGCCACTTCCTGGTCCACCACACTTGCCTCTTCTACTCTCCCTTCTCTCTCATTTTCCTCATTCATCAACTCCTCAAAGTATTCTTTCCATCTAGCTAGCACACTGCTGGCACCAGTCAACACATTTCCATCTCTGTCCTTAATCACCCTAACCTGCTGCACATCCTTCCCATCTCTCTCCCTCTGTCTGGCCAACCTGTATAGATCCTTTTCTCCTTCTTTAGTGTCCAACCTGGCATACATGTCATCATATGCCTCGTTTGGCGTTTGCCACCTCGACCTTTGCCCTACATCGCATCTCAATGTATTCATTTCGCCTCCTCTCAGTGTTCCACTTCTTCTCAGCTAACCTCTTTCCTTGAATGATTTTCTTTACTTTGAGGTTCCACCACCAAATCTCTTCTCCCCTTTCCAACGAGAAGATGCCCTATTTCTGTCTACTTTTAATCTAGCATGGCTTTCAGGTTCTGAACACACGACTGCAAATGAAATGTAATGACTTTAAAATATGTATCAATACAAGAACAAGGGTTCTCCATGATATAAACTCTGATAACAAACATATATTGAAAAAAGTGTACTGATTTGACTCACCAAAGTCGACATCCGAGAGCAGTTCCCCGACATCTGCTCGCCGCCGTGCGGCACGTCAGCGTCCGCTCCGTCCACACTCACTAAACTTTGACTCACGGCTTGCGTGTTCGTCACGTGACTCTTGGCAGCCTCGTAATTGTAGACGTGCGGGAGCGTCCCCGCCGTCCCCAAAGTGTCGCAGTAGCGCGGCGGATAATACGGAATGACGGGGAGGTCGGAGCGGTACAGGACGCGAGACCGTCTCCACCTGTACACTTTGAGCGACACGATAAGCAGCAAGCAGGCGACGAAGAGGAAGGAGACCGCGGCCAAAGCCGAGACTAAGTAAAAAGTCAGCCGGTCGTCGTAGTCCTCGCTAAAGTCGTCGGCGAACTCCGACCTCAGCACTTCGGGGAAGCCGTCCGCCAGCGCCACGTTGACCGCGACCGTAGCCGAACGAGAGGGCTGCCCGTTGTCCTCCACTACGACAGTCAGTCTTTGTTTGACAGCATCTTTATCAGTCACTTGGCGGACAGTTCGCATTTCTCCATTGTGGAGGCCCACTTCAAACAGCGCCCCCCTGTCTGCGCCCCCAAATTTGTGCTGCACTTTATAGGAGAGCCAGGCGTTCTGTCCAGAGTCCACATCCACGGCCACCACTTTAGTCACCAGATAGCCCGCGTCTGCCGAACGAGGCACCATTTCGGCGTGCGGCTGGACCGGGTACAGGACCTGAGGGGCGTTGTCGTTCTGGTCCCGGATCAGGACGCCCACGCTCACGTTGCTACAGAGAGGAGGGGAGCCTCCGTCCTGCGCTCGCACCGCAAAGTCCAGCCGCTTCATCCGCTCGTAGTCGAAGGAGCGCACGGCGCTGACGACGCCGCTTTGGGCGTTCACGGACACAAACGAGGCAATCGGAGTTCCCCCGATCTCGCCCTGCTCCAACATGTAAGAGACACGAGCGTTCTGGTTTTCATCTGGGTCTTTGGCACTCACTCTCAGCACGGAAACACCCGGCGAGTTGTTTTCGGCGAGGTTGGCACGATAAAAGCTGACGGCAAACACAGGAGCGTTGTCGTTCACGTCGGAAACTTTCAAATGAAAAGTTCTCTCGGCGGAGAGGGGAGGCGAGCCGGCGTCCGACGCGACGACTGTGATGTTATATTCGGACACGCTTTCGCGATCCAAATCGGCATCGGTCACCAAGGCAAAATAATTGCGCACGTTGGATTTCATGCGAAATGGAACGCGGCCTTCGATGGCGCACCTCACGTGACCGTTTTCGCCAGAATCCTGGTCTTTCACGTTCATGATACCAATAGTGGTACCAGCCGGGGAGTCTTCTGAAACCGGACTCGTGAAGGACATCACGTTGAGGACGGGGACATTATCATTCAAATCCAGGACTTGGATTTCCACTTTGCTAGAGTCAGCAAATCCACCTTGATCTTTCGCTTCAACCATGAACTCTATCGTTTTGTCTTTTTCATAATCAATTTCTTTTACAACAGATATGCAACCTGTCATCTCATCTATGTGAAACAAATCTGCGATTTCTGCATTTGATTTTGAAAACGAGAATGTGACTTTCCCATTTGAACCGCTATCAGCATCAGTGGCATTCACAGTCAGAACGTGAGTGCCTTTTGCTGCATTTTCAGTCACTTTTGCTTTATAAACGGTTTGATTAAAGACGGGCGCATTATCATTTGCATCTTGAATGTTAATATCTATATTTACCGTACCTGACCTCTGTGGATTCCCACCGTCCACAGCCACTAATTTAAGGGAAAGTCGCGGCTGCTGTTCTCTGTCTAAGGCTTTCTGCAGGACCATTTCTGCATATTTTCTGCCTCCCGGACTGACGTGTTGCTTCAAAACAAAATGATCACTCGGTGTCAAAATGTAACTCTGCACGCCGTTTACATCCACGTCAGCATCATACGCAGCCTCCAGAACAAAACGGGAGCCAAGTGCAGCGGACTCGCTTATTTCGAATTCTAAATGTTTATTTTCAAAAGTGGGCGCGTTGTCGTTGACGTCCAACACTTCGATGGTGACCGGGTGCAATTCCATGGGGTTTTCCAACAAAATCTCGAAGGTGAAGCTGCACGGCGTCACGTCTCCACACAGCTGTTCTCGATCTATCCTCTCATGGACAACCAGGAGCCCTTTGTCCGCCCTCAGCTCGGCGTACTGGACGTTCTCCCCGGTCACGATGCGGGCCCGCCCAGAACGGAGTCTTTTCAGATCCAAACCGAGATCTTGGGCCACATTTCCGACGAGCGAGCCTTTTTTCATCTCCTCGGGGATTGAGTAGCGGATTTGGGCCTCGCTCGCGTGGAGAAAAAAACACCAAAAGACAAAGAGGGCCGGCCGCGCGTCGCCATCGCATTCCTCCTCGGCTCGGACGAATGTTTTTAGCCTCCATATGAAATTAAAAATATTCCAATAATGGGACGTAATCGAAAAAAAGACAGAACCAAAGCAGGCGCAATCAGATGCGCGTTATTTGAGCTCAACGATTGTACGTCGTTCACGCGAAGCTCTCTGGTGCCAAATGGCAGCGACAGAGGAGGGAGCTGCACTGCATCACACAGCGCCAACACATCCATTTACCATGTAACAGCGCCCCTTAGAGGCCGATATGCCAAACTGCCCAGTCAGAATAAAAGCTTCAACATGGGGGGGAAAAAACATCCTTGAATATGTTATGTCCTGTTAAATAACTGCATTAAATATAAATTTAAAAAAAGACATTTTCCTAGTTAAGGTTGTCATCTGAACAAACAGCCAATCAACACAGTTACAGGAAGGACGTTGTGTGCGTAAGAGTCATACAAATGATATAAATGATGATTATTGATTGGAATTCTTCAGAACGAGCGCTGGTCAACAAATCCCTTGGAAGCTGCCCTTCAGCACCATGGACAGAGACAAGACTGCACGAGGAGCTCACTGCTCACTTTGGGGCGAGCGAAACATTATTTGGAAAAGTACAATGCACGACTCGTACACTCCCTCTTATCATGATGTAATATGACAACAATAAAAAAAAATACATTATTGATGAGGCTGCATCTTTTCGATGTTTAGTTCCAGAATATTGACATACAGTGGAACCTCGATTTAACAGACGATTACAGGCAGAGGCTCGTCTGTTACAGCTGATTGTCCGTTCTATTGAAGCCGTTTTTTGGTGGCCATTCGCACCAATATTACTGGACAGTACAAAATGAGTGTTTTGTGCTTTTTCATGGCCTAAAACGCCAGTAAGGTACCATCCATCCATAGTCTGTACCGCTTATCCTCATTAGGGTCGCGGGCTGCTGGAGCCTCTCCCAGCTATGTTCGGGCGAGAGGCGGGGTACACCCTCAACTGGTCGCCAGCCAATCGCAGAACACACATCAACAAACAACCATTCGCACTCACATTCATTGCTACGGGCAATTTAGAGTCTTCAATCATCCTACCACGCATGTTTTTGGGATGTGGGAGGAAACCCGAGTGCCTGGAAAAAACCCACCCAGGCATGGGGAGAACATGCCAACTCCACACAGGCGGGGCTGGGATTTGAACCCCGGTCCTCCGAACTGTGAGGCAGATGTGTTAACCAGTCGGCTCCGTGCCGCCAGTAAGGTACCTATTTACTGTCCATCCAGTCATCCATTTTCGACCACTTATCTGACGACGGGTCGCGGGGGCAGTAGCTTTATCAAGAGGGATGCCCAGACTTCCCTCTCCCCAGTCACTTCCTCCAGCTCTTCCGGGGGGATCCCGAGGCGCTCCGAGGCCAGCCAAGAGAAGTAGTCTCTCCGGCGTGTCCTGGGTCGTCCCCGGGGTCTCCTCCCGGTGGGACGTGCCCGGAACACCTCACCAAGTAGGCGTCTGGGAGGCATCCGAATCAGATGCCCCAGCCACCTCATCTGGCTCCTCTCGATGCGGAGGAGCAGCAGCTCTACTCTGAGATCCTCCCGGATGACCGAGCTTCACATCCTATCTCTAAGGGAGAGCCCGGAAACTCATTTCGGCCGCTCCGGGATCTTGTTCTTTTTGTCACGACCCACAGCTCCTCCCCTCACCAATTTATTGTAAATGAAATTTTTTTTACAACTTAAAATGTTTGAAAAGTTTTAAATTTCATCCAAACTTACTACGCTGAGGTGCTTGATGTCGACAATGCTTATGTACTTGTCATAGGCCACTCGCTTTCGTGAGTCACGACAAATTAGTGTGCTTCCTAGTTCCAAATGCGTTGCCATCGACAAATTGCTTGACAAAAAAAAACTGTTACTGTACCAGAAATAGCATGTTCCAGACTCCAGGGACTTATGTGTCGTATTGCTCGTTGAGTGAACACCGCAGCCATGTGCGCTCTCTCTCTATGCGACAATAGATAGAACTGAGCTTGTGCCATCATGGCCGCCACGTCAATACAATGAAAATGTTGCCACATTCAACATGGCCGCCAAATAGTTGAACCTATTCATATTGCATGTCCGTGACACGGAAATAGGTGCATCCCAGTCTTGCGTGATTAGTATTCCCACATAGGTTGTAGGCAGGACACGCCCTGCTCCAATATTACTGGCTCCAGGTCATGCGCCGCTACTCAATGATTGGCTGTTGGGTACCTGTAAAACATGCCCTCCTGCTTCTCAACGGGAAAAGAAGTATGTGATAAAAGTGTGGCGGCATTAGTATGTTTCCCACTAACCTAACCCACCCTAATCCTTAACCAATCTGAAAACGGTTTAGCCCCAAACCTAGAACCAAAACCTAACCATAACAAACTTATTTGTTTTTATTTTGGACAAAATTGAACAGTGTGGGGATGGTGAGTTCGTGGGGGTGAGTCCTGCCGAGAAACTATGTGGGAATCCTCATAAAGCTCCAGTCTCTGCCGAGATTGCGCCACAGCGCCACTAAACAACAGTGGTCAATTCTGGAACTAACAGACCTTGTCAACACCGCTTTCAGTGACAACCGGAAAGTATTTTTGGACACATGCACTGACCATGACTTCCGATATCCTTTAAATCACATCCGGTCACGGGAGGTGCCACTGTTCGTGTCACTGTAACTCTGGGAATGAATGGTCGGAACATTTTGTAAGACTGCATACTTTTGAGACTTTTAAAACCCAAACGAGTCACAAAACCAACACTTGCCTCTGTGCATATGAACACTCTTAAAAGAGTGCAAAGTGACATGTTGTCCCCGGTTTTGAAACGAGTAAAAGAAGTTGAGACTACATTGCTACTGGCTACAAAGTTTGAGAAACAAGACAGGCTTCAAAATGTCTCTCTGAAAGCCGAAAAAAACACAAAGTCGATGTTGAAAACCGGCAATTCCAAACATAATGGACTAAGAAGTATTTATTTTGTCTGCCGAACGCGACGAGTACTAAATCGGGACCCTGGTGATTTGAACATAAGAGACCTTTTACCGAGGAGGAAATAGTCAACAACTGCTCGCTTGCTGTCACTGATGAAGTGAGTTGACAACAAAACCAAGAAGCTTGTCACTTTAGCTATGAAATAAGTGCCAAGTTCTTCAATGTGCTCTTAAATACACTGTAAATTCTATCATGTGTATTTATGTTCAAATTCTAATATGTTCTTTTCGAGGAAAATTATGTTGAGGGAAATAAAGGTAATGGTGTGACTTCAATAAAATCGGGTGATGACCTAATGACCATGTGAAACTTTGGATCGAAGGGTGAGACCTGATAGGACCCCCTTGGTACTGGAAATGGTGAACACATGTTGACTAATATCAAGTGAAGGAGACATGGTGAAATATTTGAATCAGCAAAGTTGACATTTGTGAGCAGTTTCCTGACATCTGCCGGTTGCCATGCGGCACGTCAGCATCCGCTCCATCCACACTCACGAAGCTTTCTCATGGCTTGCATATTCTTCATGTGACTGATGAAATAAAAAAAATATATATAAGGGGTAGATGGACACACGTGATGTTTACTACTATTAGGAAATAAGAAACATAAAAAAAAAAAAAAAAAAGTCAACCAAGAAGTCAACTGTTTATCCAAAGCCGCTGGGCATGCTGGGTATTCAAGCGTCAACTTTCTCAACACTCCTATATATTTCATTATAGTTTTCTCAAACGGAGTCGACATAATACACCAGGCCTATTTAACTAGTGGGCCCCCTTTGAAATGTAATTTCATATGCCCCCCCCCAGACGACTATTTTAATTTGATGACGTGTTGTAACATGTGTGAGTGGTTGCAGTGATCAATTAAATCATGGCGATACAAAAACCAATATGAGTTTGTCCAAGTGGACAATATGAGTTTGTCCAAGTGGACTTGCCGTAAATACCTGCTTGCACGAAGGATCAACTGGCTCGAGATGACATTGCTCCTCGCGACACACTTTGAGAAACAAGACAGGATTCAAAATGTCTCTCCGAAGGCCGAAAAAACGCAGTCGATGTAGAAATCCGGCAATTCCAGACAGAATGGACTGAGAAGTATTTATTTTGTCGGCCGAACGCGACGAGTACGAAACCGGTACCCTGGTGATAAGGATATCAGAGACCTCTTACCGAGTTGGAAATATTCAACAGCTGCACGCTTGCTGTCATTGATGAATTGAATTCACAGCCAAACTTGCTTGTCACTTTCGCTATGAATAAAAGTCTCTCTCTCAGACACAGCGACTAACTCTTCGCAGAGTGGAACTCCTAGGTTGCAGGAAAGCTTCTGGAAAACTGGAAAAGCAGAATGTACCGTATTTCTGTTGCAGTCGGCAAAGCAAGTGATTGGAAAGACATGGGCCAGCTGAAGTGGAATGCAACAATGAATTTGTTTTTCTCTCATTTTGAATTTTATATCTTACAAGAGACTCACCGAAGTCTGTGTGATGGTTCAGACTCGGACGTCTGATATGAATGGTGGTTCTTGTAGCGTTAAAAATTCATGTCGTCTTGGCTTGGTTGTGCAAAGGGGTCAAATACATTTAAAAGGGTTGTAAATCTCGTTCTATAACCTAGCTATATTCATATTAAACGTAACAAAAGTCAAGCTAAAGAAAATGCTGAGTGGCTAGTAACTCTGGGAAACAACTAGCCACAGTGGCTGGTGAGCTGATGTCAAGCCCTGCTTGTATATTAGAGAGATATTTGACTCACCAAAGTCGACACACCTACTGGCAATTTGGAGTTGTCAATTAACCTACCATGCATGTTTTTGGGATGTAGGAGGAAACCGCAGTGCCCGGAGAGAACATGCAAACTCCACACAGGCGGGGCCGGGGATTGAACCTCGGTCCTCAGAACTCTGAGGCAGACGCTCTAACCAGTCTTCCACCGTGCCGCCTAGATCACAACGTCATCTGCGAAAATCATGGTCCACAGGGATTCCAGTCTAACCTCTCAGCCTATCCATTACCACTGCAAACAGGAAGAGGCTCGGGGCTGATCCCTGATGCACTCCCACCCCCACCTTCAACTCCTCTGTCACACCTCACCACTGTTCTGTTGCCCTCATACATGTCCTGTATTATTCTAACATACTTCTCTGACACTCCAGACCTCCACATGCAGTACCACAGTTCCTCTCTGGGTACTCAGTCATAGGCTTTCTCAAGATCTGTTGCTCGCATTCCTCAGGCATCTTCTGACCTGCTAGAATTCTGTTGAACAAGATGGTCAAAAACTCCACAGCCACCTCTCCGATATGCTTCCAAAACTCCACAGTAATGTCATCAGGACCAACAGCCTTTCCATTTTTCATCCTCATTCATGCCTTTCTCACTTCCCCCTTATAATCATTGCCACTTCCTGGTCCACAACACTTGCCTCTTCTAATCTCCCTTCTCTCTCATTTTCCTCATTCATCAACTCCTCAAAGTATTCTTTCCATCGAGCTAGCACACTGCTGGCACCAGTCAACACATTTCCATCTCTGTCCTTAATCACCCTAACCTGCTGCACATCCTTCCCATCTCTCTCCCTCAGTCTGGCCAACCTGTATAGATCCTTTTCTCCTTCTTTAGTGTCCAACCTGGCATACATGTCATCATATGCCTCGTTTGGCCTTTGCCACCTCGACCTTTGTCCTCCATTGCATCTCAATGTATTCCTTTCTCCTCTCTTGAGTACTCTTAGTGTTCCACTTCTTCTCAGCTAACCTCTTTCCTTGAATGATTTCCTTTACTTTTAGGTTCCACCACCAAATCTCTTCTCCCCACTCCAACTGGAAGATGCACTATTTCTGTGTACTTTCAATCAAGCATGGCTTTCAGGTTCTGAACACATGACTGTAAATGAAATGTAATTACTTTAAAATATGCATCAATCCAAGAACAAGGCTTCTCCATGATATAAACTCTGAAAACAAACATATATTGAAACAAGTGTACTGATTTGACTCACCAAAGTCGACATCCGAGAGCAGTTCCCCGACGTCTGCTCGCCGCCGTGCGGCACGTCAGCGTCCGCTCCGTCCACACTCACTAAACTTTGACTCACGGCTTGCGTGTTCGTCACGTGACTCTTGGCGGCGGCGCACGCCTCGTAATTGTAGACGTGCGGGAGCGTCCCCGCCGTCCCCAAAGTGTCGCAGTAGCGCGGCGGATAATACGGAATGACGGGGAGGTCGGAGCGGTACAGGACGCGAGACCGTCTCCACCTGTACACTTTGAGCGACACGATAAGCAGCAAGCAGGCGACGAAGAGGAAGGAGACCGCGGCCAAAGCCGAGACTAAGTAAAAAGTCAGCCGGTCGTCGTAGTCCTCGCTAAAGTCGTCGGCGAACTCCGACCTCAGCACTTCGGGAAAGCCGTCCGCCAGCGCCACGTTCACCGCGACCGTAGCCGAACGAGAGGGCTGCCCGTTGTCCTCCACTACGACAGTCAGTCTTTGTTTGACAGCATCTTTATCAGTCACTTGGCGGACAGTTCGCATTTCTCCATTGTGGAGGCCCACTTCAAACAGCGCCCCCCTGTCTGCGCCCCCAAATTTGTGCTGCACTTTATAGGAGAGCCAGGCGTTCTGTCCAGAGTCCACATCCACGGCCACCACTTTAGTCACCAGATAGCCCGCGTCTGCCGAACGAGGCACCATTTCGGCGTGCGGCTGGACCGGGTACAGGACCTGAGGGGCGTTGTCGTTCTGGTCCCGGATCAGGATGCGAACGGCGGCCGCGGAGCTCAGCGGAGGGGATCCGGAGTCGCGGGCGCTCACGTTGAAGTCGAACGACTTGATTTGTTCGTAATCGAAGGATCGGAGCGCGCGGACGACGCCGCTCTCCGGATGGACCGAGACAAAAGAAGACACGGCTGCTCCGTGAACTTCTTTCTCCTCCAGGAAGTAAGACACTCGAGCGTTCCGGCCCCAGTCCGCGTCACCGGCACTGACGGTCAAGACGGAAAAACCGGGAGGGTTGTTCTCTGCTACTGTCTTCCTGTATTGCGACTGATGGAATTCGGGCGGGTTGTCGTTCACGTCGGATATTTGAACGTTGACGTTTTGACTACTAGACAGAGGCGGAGAGCCTTGGTCGGACACTGTGATGGTCACGTTATATTCGGGGACGCTTTCCCGGTCTAAGAAGTTTTCGGTCACTATGGTGTAGTAACCCGCTAACGAAGACTCGATTTTAAACGGGACGTCAGCGTTAATGGCACACTTGACAACACCGTTGCCGTCAGCGTCGTCATCATTCACGTTAAAAACAGCCACGGTTGCACCTGGGGGAGAATCCTCAGGTATGGACTGAGAAAAGGACATCAACTTGATTGTGGGGACGTTGTCGTTCTCATCAATTATGTTGATGAAAACTTTACACGTGTCTGTATAACCTCCATGGTCACTGGCCTGGACGTTTAACTCATAACTCTTTGATTTCTCAAAATCCAATTTACCAATAATTTTTATCTCTCCTGTTTTAACATCTACACTAAAAAGGTCTCTCTCATCTTTGGTAATATGAGGAATGGAATATGTGACGTCACCGTTGAGGCCCGCATCAGCGTCGCTTGCACTCACAGTCGCGATCAAGGTTCCTGCTGGTGAATTTTCTCGCACATCGACCTTGTAAACAGGTTGAGTGCACACTGGCGCGTTGTCGTTGGCGTCCAGCACAGTGATTTGAATTCTCGCCGTCCCTGATCGATGTGGCTCGCCACCATCTGACGCAATCAGCATGAGTGTCAGGCTCTCCTCCTGTTCTCGGTCTAAAGGCTTCTCTAAAAGCATTTCGATAACCTTTCTTCCGTTTTGGTTGGTTTTGTATTTCCAATTTAAAATTATCTAATGGTTTGAGTGCAGTATTTCTGAATATCATTAAGAGCAACATCAGGGTCGGCTGCATTTGCGAGAGAGAAACGAGTGCCCACGTGCAGCACTTTCAGCGATTTTCAAATGAATTTCCGACTGAGGGAAGGACGGACTGTTGTCATTCATGTCCACGACCTCCACTGTCACGCGATAAAGTTGGATGGGATTTTCTAAAATGATGTCGAAAGTGAAGCTGCAGGGCGTCGTCTTTCCACAAAGCTCCTCTCGGTCGATGCGCTCTTGAATGACAAGTGTGCCTTTGTCTCGCTTGAAATCAACATACTGTCGGCCTCCTTTGCTAATAATACGAGCTTTACCTGCTACTAGTCTGGCCACATCCAAGCCCAAATCTCTCGCAATGTTCCCCACGAAAGAGCCTTCCGCCTGCTCCTCCGGTATGGAATAGCGAGCCTGTCCGCTCACGGAGCGCAGCTCACAGAGACAAAGAACGACAAACAGTGTGCGCCATCGGCCTCTGACAGCGCGCATCCACAGACGCTCCATCGCGGATCCGAAAATATCCAAACACCGACAGGAATCCTTGACAATAAAAACCGAATCAAACACGAGAATCCACGGAAAACGTTCCTCGTCGAATGGCGAGCAGAGCGTCGTCTTTCTCGTCTGCGAAGCTCGAAAAGGAGTCCGAGAGGAGGACTGCTGCACGGACGAGTTTCCTTCGAATTCAATGACGTAGCACGAGCGGCGCTCAGAGCATTTTGGCGGTAGTGCACCTCCATGTGATTGCCAACGGAAACTGTTTTTTTTTTTTTTTTTTTTTTTTAGTAATCTGGGGCCACAAAATAACAAAATAGCAAGACTGGACAATTGGATGTTGTACTTAACGCTTTTGGAATCGGGTTGTTTGCATTTACTATTTTACCAATATGAAAAAAATGCTGGACAAAAATATTGATCTCAAGGTGATGTTAAAATAATTTAATAAACAATGTTTTCTTTTGCAAAAGTTTAATTTAAAAAAGATATTTATAATTAATAGATATTTTAGTTTGTTTGGAAAGAATGCATTCAATATTGAATCCAGACTATTTTCAAAAATCAACAAAAGGTATGACAACATGAACAAATGTTGAGAATGATGACACAGATATTATACCTAAACTTTAAAGAACAATACAAACACGAAAATAAGGTGTTAATACATAACTACGGAGGATCAAACTGAATAAGCCGGTCATGTTGCTTACTACGGATTCCGCAAAGAGTCACTTGCAGTTCGCAGGTTCTCGCGTGAGTTTGATGTGTCCCAATAACTCAGAAAAAAATTAGTCAGAAAAACAAAGCCCTCAAAAAAAATTACTCAGAAAAACAGGAGTCTTTTTTTTATCCAAGTGAATGCAATACGCTTCCGTAGCTAATCCATAACTACGGAGGAAATTGATTTCAGCGAATAGAAAACGCAGTCAAAAAGAAGAACGAACGAGGTTGAATCGCTGCTCCAACTTCATTTGTATGTCTGAATTGTCAGCTCCAAGCAATTCCAGCACCATGGACAACGACAATGAACATCCAGCCCAACACATTTGAATTGTTACCAAAGGTTCTTTACTTTTCATTTTGGTTCATAATCATGGCTAGAAAACCATGATTATCCAAATAAACAATCCTTGATAAAATATTTCATATCTAATAAGTCTGTACGCTAAAAAAAAGGACAATTAAAAGGATGGATTGAAATCCACTTCCCGAACTGTTCCTCCACCTGCTCCCTGCTTTCACTGCAGATCACGACCGTCCAGCCATATCATTTTCTGAGCCGCTTCTCCTCCTTAGGGTCGCCTATCCCAGCTATCATCAGGCAGGAGGCGGGGTACACCCTGAACTGGTTGCCAGCCAATCGCAGGGCACATACAAACAAACAACCATTCACACCTACGGGCAATTTGGAGTTGTCAATTAACCTACCATGCATGTTTTTGGGATGTGGGAGGAAACCGCAGTGCCCGGACAGAACATGCAAACTCCACACAGGCAGGGCCGGGGATTGAACCCGGTCCTCAGAACTGTGAGGCAGACGCTCTAACCAGTCATCCCCACCGTGCCGCCGAGATCACAACGTCATCTGCGAAAATCATGGTCCACAGGGATTCCAGTCTGACCTCATCTGTCAGCCTATCCATTACCACTGCAAGCAGGAAGGGTCTCGAGGCTGATCCCTGATGCACTCCCACCTCCACCTTCAACTCCTCTGTCACACCTCACCACTGTCCTGTATTATTCTGACATACTTCATCAAGTGTGGTGGACCAGGAAGTGGCAATGATTAGTAAGGGGGAAGTTAGAAAGGCATGAAAGAGGATGAAAAATGGAAAGGCTGTTGGTCCTGATGACATTCCTGTGGAGTTTTGGAAGCATGTAGGAGAGGTGGCTGGGGAGTTTTTGACCAGCTTGTTCAATAGAATTCTAGTGCGTGAGAAGATGCCTGAGGAATGGAGGAAAAGTGTACTGGTGCCCATTTTTAAGAACAAAGGTGATGTGCAGAGCTGTCGGAACTATAGAGGAATAAAGTTGATGAGCCACACAATGAAGTTATGGTAAAGAGTAGTGGAGGCTCGACTCAGGACAGAAGTGAGTATTTGCGAGCAACAGTATGGTTTCATGCCTAGAAAGAGTACCACAGATGCATTATTTGCCTTGAGGATGTTGATGGGAAAGTACAGAGAAGGTCAGAAGGAGCTACATTATGTCTTAATTTAAGGTGGAGGGGGGACTGCATCAGGGATCAGCCCTGAGCCCCTTCCTGTTGGCAGTGGTGATGGATAGGCTAACAGATGAGGTTAGACTGATGCTTTCACTGCAGATCACGACGTCATCTGCGAACATCATGGTCCACGGGGATTCCAGTCTGACCTCATCTGTCAGCCTGTCCATTACCACTGCAAGGAGGAAGGGGCTCGAGGCGGATCCCTGATGCACACCTCACCACTGTTCTGTTGCCCTCATACATGTCCTGTATTTTTCTAACATACTTCTCTGCCACTCCAGACCTCCGCATGCAGTACCACAGTTCCTCTCTGGGCACTCTGTTGTAGGCTTTCTCTGGATCTACAAAGACACAATGTAGCTCCTTCTGACCTTGTCTGTACTTTTTCATCAACATCCTCAAGGAAAATTATTCATCTGTGCTACTGTTTCTAGGTATGAAACCATACTGTTGCTCGCATTCCTCAGGCATCTTCTGACCCGCTATAAATCTGTTGAACAAGATGGTCAAAAACTCCACAGCCACCTCTCCTACATGCTTCCAAAACTCCACAGGAATGTCATCAGGACCAACAGCCTTTCCATTTTTCATCCTCTTTCATGCCTTTCTAACTTCCCCCTTACTAATCATTGCCACTTCCTGGTCCACCACACTTGCCTCTTCTAATCTCCCTTCTCTCTCATTTTCCTCATTCATCAACTCCTCAAAGTATTCTTTCCATCAAGCTAGCACACTGCTGGCACCAGTCAACACATTTCCATCTCTATCCTTCATCACCCTAACCTGCTGCACATCCTTCCCATCTCTCTCCCTCTGTCTGGCCAACCTGTATAGATCCTTTTCTTCTTCTTTAGTGTCCAACCTGGCATACATGTCATCATATGCCTCGTTTGGCGTTTGTATTCCCGTTCAATGTATTCCTTTCTCCTCCTCTCAGTGTTCCACTTCTTCTCAGCTAACCTCTTTCCTTGAATGATTTTCTTTACTTTGAGGTTCCACCACGAAATCTCTTTTCCCCTTTCCAACGAGAAGATGCCCTATTTCTGTGTACTTTTACTCAAGCCTAGCTTTCAGGTTCTGAACACAACTGTAAATGAAATGTAATGACTTTAAAATTGCATCAATCCAAGAACAAGGCTTCTACATGATATTAAATCTGAAAACAAACATATATTGAAACAAGTGTCCTGATTTGACTCACCAAAGTCGACATCCGAGAGCAGTTCCCCGACGTCTGCTCGCCGCCGTGCGGCACGTCAGCGTCCGCTCCGTCCACACTCACTAAACTTTGACTCACGGCTTGCGTGTTCGTCACGTGACTCTTGGCGGTGGCGCACGCCTCGTAATTGTAGACGTGCGGGAGCGTCCCCGCCGTCCCCAACGTGTCGCAGTAGCGCGGCGGATAATACGGAATGACGGGGAGGTCGGAGCGGTACAGGACGCGAGACCGTCTCCACCTGTACACTTTGAGCGACACGATAAGCAGCAAGCAGGCGACGAAGAGGAAGGAGACCGCGGCCAAAGCCGAGACTAAGTAAAAAGTCAGCCGGTCGTCGTAGTCCTCGCTAAAGTCGTCGGCGAACTCCGACCTCAGCACTTCGGGAAAGCCGTCCGCCAGCGCCACGTTGACCGCGACCGTAGCCGAACGAGAGGGCTGCCCGTTGTCCTCCACTACGACAGTCAGTCTTTGTTTGACAGCATCTTTATCAGTCACTTGGCGGACAGTTCGCATTTCTCCATTGTGGAGGCCCACTTCAAACAGCGCCCCCCTGTCTGCGCCCCCAAATTTGTGCTGCACTTTATAGGAGAGCCAGGCGTTCTGTCCAGAGTCCACATCCACGGCCACCACTTTAGTCACCAGATAGCCCGCGTCTGCCGAACGAGGCACCATTTCGGCGTGCGGCTGGACCGGGTACAGGACCTGAGGGGCGTTGTCGTTCTGGTCCCGGATCAGGACGCCCACGCTCACGTTGCTACAGAGAGGAGGGGAGCCTCCGTCCTGCGCTCGCACCGCAAAGTCCAGCCGCTTCATCCGCTCGTAGTCGAAGGAGCGCACGGCGCTGACGACGCCGCTTTGGGCGTTCACGGACACAAACGAGGAGGCCGGCGCTCCGTTAACGGAGGAGTCCTCCAGGATGTAGGAAACGCGAGCGTTCTGGCCCCAGTCCGCGTCTCTGGCTCTCAGCGTGACTATGGAGAGACCCGGCGTGTTGTTTTCCACGACGGAGGCCTCGTACGAGCTCCTCTGGAAGACGGGCGCGTTGTCGTTGACGTCCGAGATGCGCAAGGTGAGAGTGACGCTGCTGGAGAGGGAGGCCACGCCCTCGTCACAGCACGTCACGCTGAGGTTGTACTCAGCTGAGCGCTCTCGGTCTAAGTCACTATCTGTCACTAAAGTGTAATAATTATGTTTTGAGTTTTTCAGAATAAACGGGATATTTTCATTGATAAAACAATTTACGTTTCCATTATCTCCTGAATCTAAATCTTCTATATTTATCATCGTCACAACAGTATTGATTTCGGCGTCCTCAGATATCACATTTGATTTGGACATAATATTAATTACGGGTATGTTGTCATTGATATCTTGTACATCGATCAACAACTTTGAAGAATCTGTGAGTCCCCCTTCATCACTTGCAAGTAAATTTAATTGAAACTGTCTCGACTTTTCAAAATCGATATTTCCTATCAATGATATTTCTCCGTTTTCGTCATTTATTCGAAATAAATTTTTCAAATTTCCCACCATATTTTGAATCGAATATGATATTTTTGCATTGGAGCCATGGTCTGCATCCGACGCCGACACAGCTGCCACGATCGTCCCGACAGGTGAATTCTCAGTCACGGTTGCTTTGTATGTGTGCTGTGTAAAAACGGGGGCATTATCATTTACGTCTAACACTGTAATAAGAATCAACATCGTTCCCGACATCCGCGGCTCTCCTCCGTCTACAGCCGTCAACACGAGCGACATCTGCTCCTCTTTCTCTCTGTCTAAAGGCTTCTGTAAAACCATCTCCACGTTTTTATTTCCATCCGCGTTATTTTGCAGTTTCAGAGCAAAATGATCCGATGGTTTTAATTCATAATTTTGAAGGTCGTTCATTCCAACATCCGGATCTACTGCCCCTTCTAAAACAAATTTTGCTCCGATGGTCGCAGACTCGCTGATTTTAAATTTCATCTGATTTTTTTCAAAACTAGGCGCGTTGTCATTAATGTCTGCAATCTGCACAGTGACGCTGTAAAACTCGATAGGATTTTCCAAAATGATCCTGAAATGCAGCGCACAAAGCGCGGTGTGTGCGCAAAGAGCCTCTCTGTCGATCCGCTCTTTGACGAGGAGGAGTCCTTTCTCTCGGCTCAGCTCGATGTATTCTTCATTGTTCCTGGAATAGATCTTGGCTTTGCCCGAAATCAAACGTGGCCTTTCCAGACCTAAATCTCGCGCTACGTCGCCCACGACCGACCCTCTGCTCATTTCCTCCGGAATAGAATAGCTGGCCTGGCCGCACGCCGCGTCGAGGGCGAACAGAGACACAAACATCACCACTTGCGCCTTCATTGTTCTGTCCGAGGAGCTCCACTCTGCTTATATTCCACGAAAAAAAAAAAAAAAAAAAAAAGACCCTCCTCGCAGTGGAATGCCGGATGTAACCCACTCTCAATTGAAGGAAAACAGCTTCGAGGTCCAAATATATGGCCTATATTATTCATTCGACAAGCACGTCGAACGATGCGTTCTCCTCCCGTCGCGTCGTCTCCGTGTTGTGTCGACGTTCCACGGGAGGCGCAGCTCCAATCCTGCTGCCGCTCATCAACTTTCTGGTCTACAGCGGCCCTAAGAGGCCGTTTGGCAACACTGCAGGCTCGGCACAGGGCTTGGCTCCATTTCCACCACGTGACACCAAACCTGATTGGTATACTGTTTTTTCCCCCCCAACGACATCAAATGTATGCTTCCCGAAGCTGCGATTTAGCGATATTATTCCATGCACAAGCTGGCACATCGTCAAGGCGAAAGAGGATCGTGCTCAATTTCTCTGGGATAGAATACAACATAAAAAAATCCGTCCACTATAATTTTTATGTAGTAGGTTGCTTGGTTTTTTTTGTTTTTGTTTAACGACTAAGACGTGACACGGGGAGCCGTTTTCGTGGAATGAGCGCTCAGGTCAGCTGAGGTAAGCACGGCCGTTGCTGAAGATGCTAAGCTTCCGTGCTATCCCGTTCATATGAGATGTTGTTTGCTACACAACGTACGCTTGGCGAAATGTTTTTTTTTTTTCCCCCCAAAACCAGACGGCGCTATGGAAGTGTTGTTGAATGTTGAACACCACTGTCGGATGTCTCTTTTTTTATACTGTGCCGAAAGTCAGTGAAACGCTCGCAAAATGACGACGAGCGCATAGCTAATCACGACGCTAGCATGGTTCGTACATTGCCAGGGCGCATAGGGAAGCGAGCTAAACCAAAGTGCATGTCATGGAAAATGGAATGCATTTCATTTTGGTTCAAAAATCCCCTGACGCGATTTGAAATAAAAATGCGAGCAAGTTACAAGGGTGTTAAATTGTCTTCATGCAGATTTAGAAGCTGCTAAAAGCAGAAATGGTCCATTTTCAAGCTTGTTCATTTCATTTACGCTACAATACAAATTGTGAAATGCGAATCCATGGTGAATAGTTTTGTTTATACAACAACACTGCTGTATTTGTGTGTGTTTGCCAGATCATTATGCAATGATTTGCATATTGCATATTCTGTGTTGGTTATGAATGGAAGATATTTCGAGGATTGTGAGTCATTTGATTTGAGGTCATGGTGATGAACAATATTGACTGAAATTGACCTACATTTTCTATACTGTTTGTGTAGCTGTAGGGGAGTTGGGGGGGGGGGGGGGGGGGGGGGGCACGTGCCCCCCAGGCACCCCCGTTTTTGCCGCCTCTGCGCAGGAACAGTCTGCACTGCGCACACGTAAGTCAAAAGGGCCGAACACTTTTCCCACTTATTTTTGTTCCAAGAGCCGAATTGAAGTTTGATTTTCATATGTCGCATTCACTCGGCCAAGTTGTGTTGAAGGCAACGAAGTTTCCACGATTCAACTTGCAACGACTCGCTTCTGTCGAGTCATGTCGACAACCACGTCTTTTCAACCCATCTTGACATGTTTGCGTTTTGATAATATTTACATTTCTTTTGAGTGTCATCGCCCAGGCACCTGATGTCCAAATGTACGTGCTCCTTTTCAATCACATCATTTTAAAATGGCAGTCACTTGACAAACACGAAAATGGCCAAGCGGCAAAGGTCAAATTGAAAGCGGCTGTCCACGCTTGTTTCAAGTGATACGTGGGCCGCAATTTTCCACACGTCAGTGGTTTCTTGTCCGCCAAATAACAAGACGACACGTTAACTTTCCCGAGTGCACGACATCCACAACACTCCAGAAGGATTTTTTTTACTCAGCAAATTAACGTTCGGGGGACTTTCTTTCAATATCTGACATAATCCAAAACAATACAAGAGTTGTCATATTTTAAGTCAACACTTCCTACCAATCTGCAAAGTTTTCAAGACTAATATATCCACGACCGTAGAAGAGCTGCTGATTTCAGAGTCAGATTGAAGGACAAAAGACAACCTCAGCTTCTCCAAACCCCCGAAGAGTTACTGCACGTCCAAGCAGCTTGAAAAGAACAATCAAAATGATCGCACCTCCCACATTGAAAAGCATCAAGAGACCGCGAGAATGGAGAAAACAACATGAATACTTTAAAACAACATTAAAACGTTGCCACAGTTTGCAGCACAGAACAAGGATTTACTTCCATTCTATATGAACACGCGGGTTCAAATGGAGAAGAAATAAATGAGTGATAGAAAAGCTGTCCGTGGTCCTGAAACTACAGGCATGTGCATGATGTTTGTCAGGAATCAAAAGACAACAACCAGAACAATACACCTCTTGCCTTTGCGCCTGCCTGCTTCGTGAAGGTAACAAGATGCTTTGAAACATGAGATGTAATCTTCTAATGCAACAGGTAACCAAGCGCGCAGTATGAAAAGTATGTTCAACTAACCTCCAGTGGAGAGTCAAGTTCGTCCAGGATGTTCTCTTCCCTGCGCAACTTGTGCACGGTGCCTGTAGAACTCGGGTCCACGAGCAGCACGTTGCGCCCGGCAGCTGTGTCCAGTTTACAGTCGCTTTTTGCCGAGCCGGCGGCGGCGCACGCCTCGTAACTGTAGACGTGCGGGAGCGTCCCCGCCGTCCCCAACGTGTCGCAGTAGCGCGGCGGATAATACGGAATGACGGGGAGGTCGGAGCGGTACAGGACGCGAGACCGTCTCCACCTGTACACTTTGAGCGACACGATAAGCAGCAAGCAGGCGACGAAGAGGAAGGAGACCGCGGCCAAAGCCGAGACTAAGTAAAAAGTCAGCCGGTCGTCGTAGTCCTCGCTAAAGTCGTCTGCGAACTCCGACCTCAGCACTTCGGAAAAGCCGTCCGCCAGCGCCACGTTCACCGCGACCGTAGCCGAACGAGAGGGCTGCCCGTTGTCCTCCACTACGACAGTCAGTCTTTGTTTGACAGCATCTTTATCAGTCACTTGGCGGACAGTTCGCATTTCTCCATTGTGGAGGCCCACTTCAAACAGCGCCCCCCTGTCTGCGCCCCCAAATTTGTGCTGCACTTTATAGGAGAGCCAGGCGTTCTGTCCAGAGTCCACATCCACGGCCACCACTTTAGTCACCAGATAGCCCGCGTCTGCCGAACGAGGCACCATTTCGGCGTGCGGCTGGACCGGGTACAGGACCTGAGGGGCGTTGTCGTTCTGGTCCCGGATCAGGACGCCCACGCTCACGTTGCTACAGAGAGGAGGGGAGCCTCCGTCCTGCGCTCGCACCGCAAAGTCCAGCCGCTTCATCCGCTCGTAGTCGAAGGAGCGCACGGCGCTGACGACGCCGCTTTGGGCGTTCACGGACACAAACGAGGAGGCCGGCGCTCCGTTAACGGAGGAGTCCTCCAGGATGTAGGAAACGCGAGCGTTCTGGCCCCAGTCCGCGTCTCTGGCTCTCAGCGTGACTATGGAGAGACCCGGCGTGTTGTTTTCCACGACGGAGGCCTCGTACGAGCTCCTCTGGAAGACGGGCGCGTTGTCGTTGACGTCCGAGATGCGCAGGGTGAGAGTGACGCTGCTGGAGAGGGAGGCCACGCCCTCGTCACAGCACGTCACGCTGATGTTGTACTCAGCTGAACTCTCTCGGTCCAAGTCCCCGTCTGTCACTAAAGTATAAAATCCATTCAAAGACGTTTGTATTTTAAAGGGAGTGTTATCATCTTTAACGCACTCCACTTTCCCGTTATTCTCTGAATCTGGATCACTCACACTTAACATCGCTATAACGGTATTAGGAGGCGAGTCTTCCATGACGCGGTCTGATTTGGAAACGACATTAATGTGAGGGCTATTGTCGTTCATATCGATGACGTCAACCACCACCTTCGTGGAATCAGACAGGCCTCCCTTGTCGACCACCTCCACGTCCATTTGATAGGAAGTGGCCTTTTCAAAATCGAGCTCGCCTGCCAGGGTGATGACCCCACTTTGCGGGTTAATGTGAAAAGTATCAGACAGAAGGCGTTTGCTGGGCGATATCAGGTATGATACGTCACCATTTGCGCCGATGTCTCGATCAGAAGCACTCACGGTCGTCACGCTGGTGCCCTTGGGTGCGTTTTCGGGTATTTTGGCTCTATAAATACGTTTTCCGAACGTGGGCGCGTTGTCATTCGCATCTAACACATTAACAAATATCTGCATCGTGCCTGACAGCTGCGGCTCGCCTCCGTCCATAGCAGTCAATAAAAGCCTGATATCATCCTGCTTTTCGCGATCGAGAGGTTTCTGCAGCACCATTTCCACCTTTTTACTTCCGTCAGCCTCATTCTCGAATTTCAATGCAAAGTTATCAGCAGGAGTGAGCGTGTATTGCTGCAAGCCATTCATCCCTATGTCCAAATCGATCGCTTTCTCTAATATAAATTTGGACCCGATGACGGCCGACTCGCTAATTTCAAAGCGTTTTTCAGCGTTGGCAAAACTGGGCGCGTTGTCGTTGATATCAGTAATCTCCACCGTGACGCGGAAGAGCTCCATTGGGGTCTCCAGAATGATCTGGAAATGCAAAGCGCACGGCGAGGTCTCGCCGCACAAAGCCTCCCTGTCTATGCGCTCCCGGACAACCAGGACTCCTCTTTCTTTATTCATGCCGACGTACTCCACACTGCGGCCGGTGTACACACGAGCCTTGCCGGATTTTAGCCTCTTGAGCTCCAAACCTAAATCGTGCACGACGTTCCCAACCGCAGAGCCTTCGGACATTTCTTCAGGGATGGAATAGCTGACCTGGCCGAGCACGCGGCGAAGGCACAGAGCCGAGAGGAACAACAGTACTTGCCGTCTCATTGCGTTTGACCGCGGAGCTCGTTTTCCTTCAGCAATTCAAATCCAACAATCGCGACTCCGTGAACAAATGCGCCTCGAAAAAAAAAAGAAGAAAAAAGGCAACACTCCAAAGCAAATTCAATCCAATCCGATCCGATCACGAGTCCTGATTCCTCAATGTTCGCCTCCAGAGCGACGACTGCTCAAAATGTGCGATGAGCAACGCAGCAGCACGGAAGGCAGGGACAAAGAGTAGACAGGGGGGGGGGAAAAAAAACAAAACAGCAGCTACTCAATCTCAGCACGCATGCCGACAGCGCCGCTTTGAGATGAAAATTAGAAAGTACAACGGGAAGTCCAAAAAAATAATAATACTCACCCGCCACCAAAACAACAGCCAGGAATGAAAGAATTAACACTCAAATTATGAGAACGAAAGCAGAATTAAAGCTCGAATATGAATGGAGTAAAATGTGCATCTTATATCAAATGTATGTATGATTCAATTCAGTGATTGGCGAACAGATGACTTGCAGAGCACATAATGACGTCACCGCAGGAGAAAGGGCCGTTGACGTTACACCCCACTGAAGGTCACTTCAGCAAGCCGACCGCTGTCCGCGGTGCTGAAAGTTGGTCACTTGCCTCAAAGGCCTCACTGAAAGCGTCTGAGGTGTAAAAGTGCGCATGTGCAAACATAAAAGTAGTTCCGCTTTTGCACGAACGATGGCTTGTGTGTGTGAATTATTCCTCCCAAAAGTATAACATATAAACACGGTCTTTCGTGCCCTCAAGATGTCAAGTCTAACAGGTTACGGGCACAGTAGGGAAGTCGGAGGCCGGTGGAACCGAACCGCTTACGCTTCGATGGAGATGAAAAGAACTACGAGTTATGGGAGACAAAGTTTCTGGGACACCTGCGCTCGCAAGGCCTCAAGGCAACCGTGGTCAGAGCAGCACAAGATGACGGTGACAGCGATGCTGAGAAAAATGAAGAAGCAAACGCCCAACTAATTCAAGTTTTGGACGACCCGAGCCTCTCACTGATTACGAGAGAAGCAGCGGATGACGGTAGGAGAGCGTCGCAGGTACTGAGGGAGTACGACGCGGGCAAAGGAAAGCCACTTTATACGGAGCTAACTTCGCTCCAAAAAGCAGTGTCGCGGATTCTATTATCTGCGCCGAAACTGCAATTACCGCATTGAGGAACGCTCGACAGACCCTGAGCGACGGACTACTGATTGCAACGATATTGAAAGGTTGACAGGACACCTTCAAGCCATTCGCTATCCGCGTTACGCAAAGCGACAAGACGATGACGTTCGGCGAATTCAAAACAAAGAAACGAAACATTCAACACCCACTCAAATGATGACAACGTGATGAAGGCAAGTGGCTGGGTGAAACATCAAGAAGTTACAAATAACTCTGAAGTAACTTGCTGTCACTGTCGACGGAAAGGTCACAAAGCACGGGAATGCACGAGTTGAACCACAAGAAAATGCCTATAAACAGTGGTGCACTTTTTGCAAGAGCTCGACTCATAAAATTAAGAGAGACAATAGGGGAAAAAAAGCAAGCGATGCCGATGCGCACACGTTTGCATTCAAGATAAAGGATTGGCAAAGTGGTGATAAGACACCCAAGGTCGATACGGGCGCAACCACACGCAGAACAACACACATTGGCAAGTTTACGAAGTTTAATGAAACGTTCACGCCGGGAGATCGCCGCGCCGTGCCGGCTGAAGGGACGAGGACGAGCGGCGTCGCACGCGAGAGAGAGAGGAGCTGCGGAGGTCTACCTCGGCGACGTCAACGGTCGCAAAGTGAGGACCACGCCGACGAGAGCGCTGGACGTACCATCTCATTGAAAATGACTTTATGCCGAGTTCAGCAGATCGCTGTGTCTACAACAAACAGACAAGCGACGAATGGATAATTGGAAGCATTTGGCTCGACGATCTCATTATTGCTGCAGCTGAGGAGGAGGACGCTCTTAACAAGGGAAAGGCAATGCTGAAAGCAAAATTGAAGATGAAGGATCTTGGGAAACTCAAAACATTTTCTCGGCATTGACTTTTCACAGGACAATGGGTTCACGACGAACCGAACGAGGTATATCGCAAAAAATACTGGAACGGTTCGGTGCGTCTGATCGCAAGGCGAGGGTGACACCGTGTGAGCAAACACAAAACCTTGACGACGACAGCGCACCGATGAATCCGAGAAAATAATCACAAACAATAACATGATACAAATGCATGCCAAATGAAGAAGTGGATAAGGCACTTGAATGAAGAAGATATATTTTGTTTATCGTCTCACCCCAGACAGCTGGAGGTCACAGACAGCCGGCAGCACAAAGCGGACTTGAGGAAGCCTGCAGTGATTTGGTTTGAGGGGGCACGGAGTTCGTTTGAGGGTGCCGTGCCCTCCCTCTTGCCCCGGCGTATAACCGGACCCGATTGGAACTTCTACGCAGACACATTACGTCGAGACATCCTCATGTACTGTGATGAGGCATGCAACCGATACGCCGTGACCCTGAAGTCTGTCGAAAGGATGAGTTACATATACGCGGAAAAAAGGTGAAACATCTGACTCACCAAAGTCGACATCCGAGAGCAGTTCCCCGACGTCTGCTCGCCGCCGTGCGGCACGTCAGCGTCCGCTCCGTCCACACTCACTAAACTTTGACTCACGGCTTGCGTGTTCGTCACGTGACTCTTGGCGGCCTCGTAACTGTAGACGTGCGGGAGCGTCCCCGCCGTCCCCAACGTGTCGCAGTAGCGCGGCGGATAATACGGAATGACGGGGAGGTCGGAGCGGTACAGGACGCGAGACCGTCTCCACCTGTACACTTTGAGCGACACGATAAGCAGCAAGCAGGCGACGAAGAGGAAGGAGACCGCGGCCAAAGCCGAGACTAAGTAAAAAGTCAGCCGGTCGTCGTAGTCCTCGCTAAAGTCGTCGGCGAACTCCGACCTCAGCACTTCGGGGAAGCCGTCCGCCAGCGCCACGTTCACCGCGACCGTAGCCGAACGAGAGGGCTGCCCGTTGTCCTCCACTACGACAGTCAGTCTTTGTTTGACAGCATCTTTATCAGTCACTTGGCGGACAGTTCGCATTTCTCCATTGTGGAGGCCCACTTCAAACAGCGCCCCCCTGTCTGCGCCCCCAAATTTGTGCTGCACTTTATAGGAGAGCCAGGCGTTCTGTCCAGAGTCCACATCCACGGCCACCACTTTAGTCACCAGATAGCCCGCGTCTGCCGAACGAGGCACCATTTCGGCGTGCGGCTGGACCGGGTACAGGACCTGAGGGGCGTTGTCGTTCTGGTCCCGGATCAGGACGCCCACGCTCACGTTGCTACAGAGAGGAGGGGAGCCTCCGTCCTGCGCTCGCACCGCAAAGTCCAGCCGCTTCATCCGCTCGTAGTCGAAGGAGCGCACGGCGCTGACGACGCCGCTTTGGGCGTTCACGGACACAAACGAGGAGGCCGGCGCTCCGTTAACGGAGGAGTCCTCCAGGATGTAGGAAACGCGAGCGTTCTGGCCCCAGTCCGCGTCTCTGGCTCTCAGCGTGACTATGGAGAGACCCGGCGTGTTGTTTTCCACGACGGAGGCCTCGTACGAGCTCCTCTGGAAGACGGGCGCATTGTCGTTGACGTCCGAGATGCGCAGGGTGAGAGTGACGCTGCTGGAGAGGGAGGCCACGCCCTCGTCACAGCACGTCACGCTGATGTTGTACTCAGCTGAGCGCTCTCGGTCCAAGTCCCCGTCTGTCACTAAACTAAAAAACTTTTTCGATGTACTCTTCATCAGAAAGGGCAAGTTTTCGTCTATAAAACACGCAACATGGCCATTTTCTGCAGAGTCAGGATCTTGCACGTTCAATATTGTGACCACAGTCCCTGGTGTGGAATTCTCTGAAATCGAGCTGGTTTTTGACATGACATTTATAACTGGGGCGTTATCATTTGTGTCAGTTACTTCCACAATAATCCTACATGAATCTGTCAGCCCTCCATCGTCACTAGCTTGTACAAATATTTCGTAGTGATGCACCTTCTCGTAATCGAGGCTTCCAATTAAAGACACCAGGCCATTTTCTCGATCAATTTGAAAAATAACAGGGACGTCATCCACTGTGTTAGCTATCGAATAAGTCACTTTCCCATTTGAGCCTTCATCTGCATCCACAGCACTCACGGCGCTTATGGAGATGCCTTTTGGCGCAGTCTCCATCACAGTGACCCTGTAAACCTCCTGCGTGAACACAGGCGGGTTGTCGTTTGCGTCGAGCACGTCAATTTCGACACGCATTGTTCCCGTCAGCTGTGGATCACCGCCATCGGCCGCAGTGAGAATTAAAGCGTGATGTTCTTTTGCCTCCCTATCGAGCGTTTTCCGCAGAACCATCTCCACACCCTTGCTGCCATCCTGCTGATTTTGTAATTTGAGGTGAAAATGATCCGTCGGCTTTAACGAGTAGCCCTGCAATCCGTTCACCCCGACGTCGAAATCCGCAGCTCTTTCCAGCACGAATTTTGCTCCAATCACAGCCGACTCGCTGATCTTGAACGTCATCTCCCCCTTTTTGAAAGTGGGCGCATTGTCGTTCATGTCGTGGATTTCGACGGTCACCGTGTAGAATTCGATCGGATCTTCCAGCGTGATCTGCAGATGTAACGCGCACGGCGCGGTTTGTCCGCACAGCGCCTCCCTGTCGATCCGCTCTCGAACCACGAGCGCTCCGCTGTCCGTGTGCAGCTCCACGAAGTCTGCATTGCCCTCCGTGTAGATGCGAGCTTTCCCAGATTGCAGCCTTTTCACACCCACGCCTAAATCCTGCGCGACGTTTCCAACCAGAGAGCCTTTGCTCATTTCCTCGGGAATGGAATAAGTCACCTGCCCGAGCACCGAGCCGACAAAATACGCCCAGACGAACAATAGCACGTACCGCTTCATTGTCCCACTCGACGTGCGATGCTCCAAATTAGAGACAAAGCGCGTTGGGATGCCTCGACTCCAAATCGTGAATCAAAAAAGAAAAAGATCTCCGTTTTGCTTGAGACGAAGAACAAAACAAAAAAAAAAAACAGCCCAAAAGACTGCAAGAGCGAATATGTCCGCTTTCCGTCCTCGCTCTCTTGATGTGATGTGGATGTGGATGTGGATCTTTGTGTGCTGGGATAGCAGATCAATGTTGGGGGGAATCTCTGGTCAACAGCGTCCCTCGGAGTCCAAACACTTGTACTGCACGATATTACAGCTTCAGGGAGGCCCACTGCAAAACGAGGCGCCGTGTGTGCATTGAACGTCGCCCCGAGAACTCATCATGATACAGACGGCGCAAACACACACACACACACACAAAAAGGATCTTATTGTAATTGATTGCTGGTTATTTGCTAACTCTGAAGGGATTTGGGAAGCCCCCCCAAAAAAGATCAGCCAAATATGGCAGATAATCATCAAATTGAGGACGTTGAATCCACATTGGAAAAAGAAATAAATCTGAATATCCAAACTACACTAAAGTAAGTATGAGGCAGGAAAAAGAGGGCGGGGCGGTGGCTTTATGGCCTGGGTGGAGGAAAATCAGAACCTATTTGAATGATCTGCCAACTCATTCATCTTTGTCATGACTGCAAATAATAATCATAATGATCAAAATGATCATTTCTGCCATTGTTCCATGCAATGTTTTCATTTGACTGGATGTGAACACAGAGGAGCCGCATGACGTCTTTACAGAGGTGATTTTTCTTTTTCATGACTTAAGGTTATATCAGCACACATCTGATGACAATAGCTCGTGATTGAGCAGAATGTCACTTCTGAGCTGATGATGTACGGAAATATATCAAATCCCAACTTTCCCATTTGATTTCGGGTGAACTAAGTGGCAAGCCATCAAAAATGAACAGTCGTCAATTGGATGCAAATAATACTCCTCAGTTCTCACAATGACTGCATCACTAAAAAAAAAAATATTTTTGCACAAAATGTCTGCCATGTATAGGTAGTGTGTTGAGGTAGACATTTTTTTTTTTTTTTTTGGAAGTGTATCCAGTGCTCGAGAAGATCATACAGGAGCAGTAAAATTCTCATGTTGCGGGGGAAAAAAAATGTAATTGAATGCATGACAAAATGAAAAGGCAAAGAAAATCAACAAGGAAATTGAGAGTTTAGGCCAACGTGAGAATCAAAGAATATGACAATTGTTGTATTCGACTTGAAACAATTATTAAGAAGACCACAAAGTGTTTATATTCAGAATGAAGCGGAGGAAGAAAGTTTACGCCTGCAACTACTTTCCTGATGCGTCACCAAAAGGAAGTAAATATTCAAAAACCTGAAATATTCTGAAAGCGATGCAACTTCCACCAAAAGCATCTGCGATGACTGTCAATAATCGAATATTTCGCTTCCAGGGAGACAATGTGAGGACAGAGTGATGTCGGTCCAGTCAAAGAGTGCGCAATCAAAAATGAGCACAAACTGTATGATTTCATAACTGGACTGCAACTTGGAAAAAAAAAAAAAATCACTAACTTCAGCGTCAATCAATCCATTTTCAAATGACTGCCTCCTGCCATGAAGAAGTCGCTTCAACAAAAGCTTTCAAAACTATTGACGACTTCAGTTAGCAAAACGACGACGGCGCGAACAAGTGGAACACAGCGAAAATCACCAACTCTGTGCACAGTTCGTGGAAATATCACGATGCAGCTTTGAAAACATGATCGCCCAAAAATTAATGCACATCTCTTGTCATTGGAGACTATTTAAACATGGGATTAGACAGTCATTGAAACCATCTATTCAGGGAAACGAGAGGAATAACAATAAGAAAAAAAGCTTGAAATTGTTTGCAGTTGTATAAATTCTTAGCCATTTTCAGTCCCTGAGAATTGAGTTGAACACCATTATAAATCGACCGAATGTGTTTTATATCAACAACTGAATAAACTGATGACCATGGTTCTGATTCACAAGACATTGGTGGCATGGTTTAACCACATTTTGCAAAAGGAAAATGGGGAATTCTAACCTCGAGTGGAGAGTCAGGCTCGTCCAGGATGTTCTCTTCCCTGCGCAACTTGTGCACGGTGCCTGTAGAACTCGGGTCCACGAGCAGCACGTTGCGCCCGGCAGCTGTGTCCAGTTTACAGTCGCTTTTTGCCGAGCCGGCGGCGGCGCACGCCTCGTAAC